>NC_041408.2:44231981-44361981 GCF_900747795.2 Erpetoichthys calabaricus | reverse complement strand
CAGGAAATATTTTTAAAACGTGTTTAATTTAATTTTCTGTACAAACTACAGTTAGTTTCCTTCAAAGTACTCTCCATTGGCAGAAATACACTTATCTAACCGTTTGTTCCATTGTTCGAAACATTTTTTAAATTCGTCTGAAGTAATGCCCATTAATGCTCTGGTCGTTTCTTGTTTTACCTCTTCGATGTCAGCAAAACGCCTTCCTTTCAAGTCTTTTTTCATCCGAGGGAACAAAAAGAAATCACACGGAGCTAAATCCGGTGAGTAGGGTGGTTGTTTCAGGGTTGTCATACCGTTTCTTGCCAAAAATTGGCGAAAGCTGAGAGCAGTGTGAGATGGAGCGTTGTCATGATGAAAGAACCAATTACCTGACTCCCACAAATCAGGGCGTTTCCTTCTCACACTGTTGCGCAACCTACTTTTACAAAAAAATTCACTGAACACAAGCACAAACTTCCAGACTGATGGCACTTGGCAGACTGACTTGTGAGGAGTGTAACTAGATCGCCCTAGCGGCCCAACCACGTACTACAAGTACCAACCTAACGACAACAAAATTCCGGTTATTTTTGGGTCCCCCCTCGTATATATATATATATATATATATATATATATATATATAGTGATGGAAACCCAGGTGACAGCCAGCCTAAACCCCAACAAGAACACACAAGTACAGTCCCAGGTGCAAATAGAGGAAGGTTTTTATTATAAATGCCTTCAAAAATGTTGCACAAGCACAAAAACACTGGTTTCTCTCTCTCTCTACAATAATTCTCTAACCACCACACTGCCCTCCACCAGTCAAGTGTTGCCTCTCTACCTCCCAGATCCAACTCCTTGGATAAGGGAGTGCGGTCCCTTTTATTACAGACTTTCCGTGCCAGGGTGAATGCCCGATCAAAGTAATTCTGGGTCACACAGACATCCACCATCACAGTAGGGAGCTTGTTTCCCTGCAACACCCTCTTGCGGCACCCTGTGACCATAGCAGGGCTGCCCAGCCAGCTTCCCACTGGGTGTTGACATCCAGGACTACTGCCATCTAGTGTGCTGGGGGAATAAAAACTCCCAGGCGATATCACTTCTTTTACAGGGGCTGTGCATCCATGTCTTCTTTCTGGGTCTGGTTGCTGTTTCCTTCCCAGCCTGAATGCCCTTCTAGCCTATGTGACATCTACAACATATACTGGTTGGTGCACTGTATTGTGTGTACAGGAGAACTGTAAATAAAAAGTGTGTGCCTTTGGACATTGTTGTGTCTCAGTGTCTGTCTGTAGCCAGGCTGATCTTCTACACTGTTAACCCAAGAGAAAGTATACAAGGTTACCATATAAGGAAGGCTTGAAGCTTAAAGTGAAGATTCATTGGCTGTAAGAGCTGCCTGCATACCAACTGTGAACAACACAGCTATCTGAAGCAGGGATGATTGTTGCACTTGTGCCCAGAACTGTGGCAATAAACTCTGGCTCCTCTGTGTCTCTATAATGGAAAACATTGCTTACAAAAAGTGAATGGAGCTATTTAAACTAATATCTAATCATAAAAGGAAAACTAGCTGTTGAGTTAGGAATAGTTACTAGATTTCCTTTTCTTGGTACAACCATGTGGAGTGCCCAGATTGTTTTGATGTTTTCTGATTTTTTTTGATAAGCATGTGTTTTCAATAGGATTTCTTATGCATTTTCCACAAAAGAAAAATATGCATGTTTACGGCTAGATTTTTTATTGCGTTGTAGCAGAGTTAAATCTGTGTATTGCACAATTTTATTTTATCTTTTTGTTACCACGCTTCTTAGTCTGCAGAGTAACATCTTAAAATGAACTACCCTTAAATCTCAATTTTCTCAGTGGCTATGCGTGCTTTGAACATGCTTATTGAACAGAAAGTAATGTTTTAAACAGAAGAAGGGTTAAGTCACAGATTGCTATTCCTCATCAATAATGTTCCCCTGGTAAAAGATCCAGTAAAGGGTATTATGCTTCTGCGATGAATAAATCCACTTGACTTATCCAAAAGATTAAATTATTTACACATTTAGGAAAGATTCAATCCTCTAATATGGCAGCTCTACTACAGCTTTCATAAAAGTTTTATGTGCATAATTTTACAACCAGAGAATTTAAGTACAGCTAAATAATATTCCGGCTCTATGATTCTGACACAACTCTTCTATGCTCCTGTGTAAGAGCTGTAGCAGTGTGAACTATGGATTCCTACTCAAAGTCACTAGGTGACTGACTAATTGAGGTGTTACTTTATCCAAATAAATGACTTGTATATTGTCTTGCTGGAAGCATTAAAAGTTCTTCTCACAATGTCTAAACATCCATCAGGACTAGGCATCATATGAGAGACCCTTTGACAGTGTGGCATCTGTCTTAACATACGCTGCTACATTTTAACCTCCTGAATGATAAGTTACAGTATGCTATGGGCCATTTTATTGTAAAACATCACCATGTTTAGTCCTTTTTAGTGTCAATGTTGCCTTACAGCAAAAACAGATTGCTGGGTGGTAGCAAGTGCAAGTGGGTGTTACAAGGACATTGAAATTGATGTCTCCTTTCCTGCAATGTTACCTTCACCCTTCATACCCACACATGCACACTTTTACAGAATATGCACTGTTTCATTAATTCTTGTAGTTATTTTAATTAAAAATAATTTTAGCATACGCCATGGCATTCACTAATTAGTGTTGACCTTGTCCATAAATTACTCGCTTTTTGACTTTAAAATTTTTTTGTGAGTGTAAAGTTGCAGTCTTTATACTTTGAGTGTATACATCTAAAAACATAAGAGGCTAAAACCAGTAAAACTCTCATTTGACCGAGTTGTGGCATATTACTAACAAATGCTTAGTCATTGAAAGACATAAAATGTTTCTTTGGCAGAATCCTGATCTTCTCCTTTTTCATGTTTTGGAGAATAGGATCCATCCTAGGAGTCATAACCCTACCATATCGAGAGAGCTTGCATTCATGAATGATCGTCACAGTTGTGGTTTTGGTTGCCGGAAGCCTTGCATTCCTGTCACGGTCAACCTCAGAAAAATGGTGTAGGGAGACAACTCAGATAAGCAGCAATCCTTAACAGTGACAACTCAAATGGTTGAGCTGTTGGTTGAACAGACTCAGGAGACCTAAAAAAACAACTAAGGATACCATGGAAACAGCTAGCCAACATTTCTGTTTAAGATACTTCATGAAGTGCTTCTTGCTCACCTCAGGTATAACTGAGCATGCTGCCTGAACGGACTTGTTCCAAGACCTCAGTTATAGAAGTTGCTGCCAAGACTTGTGCCTCTGCTGAATTTTACCAGAATGGTCTCTGAAAGTGACTGACAGGCACTGACACTTATGCCAGTTGACCAAAAGATGACTCATGTATGGAAGTTATAGAATGCCATACAGCAGGGATTCTTAAACATTTTTAATATGAGGACCCAAATAAGAAAATTGTATCCATACTGAGACCCAAAAAGAGCATTATCACCATAATGACATCAGATCCAAACATAGACAACAATGGCCATATAATAATAAAAACAGTAAATGTTTCTGTTTCCACTCATGAATATTTATCAGATGAACGTTACTAAAAGAGTAAAAGTGGAAAGCAAATATATAGTTAATAACACAATAATTATCATTCACAACAGGGAACAGATTTCTGAGGTATATTGCCGCAAGAGTAAATGCTCAGTGCAAGGTTTTGCTTTCCTTTATAACACATGCAGCATGAGGATATGATGATTTTTGAAAAAACAGTACAAATTGTCACTTAACTTGACTCACAGCTCCAGATAAGGAATAAACTGGACACAAGCTAATAAATCAACACCATTTATGTATCGTGCCTTAAATATTGTGTTTTTTTTTCTTTTTATAACATTTTTCAAGTGGGCTCCACCATTAACAATCAATTCTTCTGAATGTGTTTGCAATTTGTTTAGCATACAATGGTTTTCACTTAAAAACTCAGCAAACCAAGTATAAATGGCTGAGCTATGTAGCTAAAATATTCCAAAAATATGTATAAGGTGTGACAATTTAATTTCCGGAATGCACCTTTAAAAAATATACATGTGGAACTGTACACTAGTGGCCACTGTCCTCTTCAAAGTATTCCATTTGTGAATCAAACCACTTTAACACAATGTTACGAGAACAACTTTGTTCTCTCTGAGGCACACTAAACTTAATACAAAATCTCCTTACAGATTTACAGATTGGGCAGTGGCATGAGTTAATGTATTTGTTATTGCCAGTATGTAAAGCAAAAAGATACATTAAAAAGAAAACAATTGAAACTGTCCTCTTTAGGATTTCTCTGCCACAATAAATAGCCACCAGCAAATGCTAATATGAACACTTTACGAAAATTCCTTCTAATTAAGAACCTTGCCACATCTCTTTCCTTCTCTGATAACCAATTAGTGTTGACTGTTGCCATGAACATAGTCTGCCATTTCATACACCTCCTCAAAGTGCATTATGCATCCAGTATGCATTCATGAGCTCTCTAGAGAGTTAACTAACCCTCTGCGTACCTTTCCTTTTTCTCATTTATTCATATGATAGACCTATCAAGTAAATTCTTATGCTGGCTCCAGTGACATTAGAACATTGAAACATTCTGGACAAAAACAGGTCATTCAGCTCAACAAAGCTTGCCAGTCCCATCCACTTAATTCTTCCCAGATAACATCAAGTCTAGTTTGAAAATTCCTAAAGTCCTACTGTCTACGACATTACTTGGTAACATATTCCATGTGTCTATGGTTCTTTGTGAAGAAAAACTTTCTAATTTTTGTGTGAAATTCACCCTTAAAAATTGTACAATTGTCTCAATCCATTGTGCTCATTCCCTTTATAATTTGAAACACTTAATCATGTCAGCTCTTATCACCTTTTGCTTAACAGTAGAATTCCTGAAGCCTACGAAAAAACTTGTAATCCTGTTCACCTTAAGTCCCTTCGCACCTCTACCATCAGTGTCTTTTGTTTTGTAAATATGTCGATCAGCACAAGCAGCAAGCAGCCTTCTGTCCCATCCCCCGCCTCTCCCAGATCAAGCCAAAGCTCCTTATCTGCATGTGGGGTGCCTGGAGTTGTATAGGGTAAATAATACAGTATATCATTAGTTGGAATACATGCATTTCATGTGTGTTCTGTGTCTACAAAGATCTGGGTAAGTGTAGGATGAAAGGAAATGCGAGAAATGCAAGAAATGCTGAACACATACCTACAGCAGAAATTTTTTCCAAGTTATGCTAATAATGATGAGGACTGTATAATGTATGTAGACTTTAGTCCAAATATCAAATAAACATGTGCGCTTTTATTCATGAATATAACCAAAGAAAAAAAAAGCATTCAATTTACATGTGACTGTCAATGAGTCAAAAACTCAAGCTCAAATGTCAATTGACAGGGCATTTACATGTATTCTTGAATGGTATAGAGCAGTGGTTCTTAACCTGGGTTCGATCGAACCTTAGGGGTTCGGTGAGTCAGTCTCAGGGGTTCGGCGCCGGGAGGTCAAGACATGCACCCGACTCATATGATTCATATGACACGCCCCGCTTGGTCATCATTAGCTGTAGGTAATTACGCTACATTGTTCGGCCAATCGGTGCTGCAGGGAATTTGGTGCACTCAGTAGTCGACTTGTGACTGTCGTGATAGTATGTTATGAGATTTCTTTCTTAATATTTTAATCCATACTAACTATGTCGAACAAAAAAAGAAAGTGGTTGGACGAATATGTACAACATGGATTCACATATATAACAGAATGTGATGGGAGTCAGCGTCCTATCTGCATGATTTGTAATTCCAAGTTAAGCAATTCTAGTCTAGTACCGGCAAAACTAAAAGAACACTTCCTTAACCTACATGGAGATGGGGAATACAAGAACACAACGCTTGCTGAATTCAAGATAAAGAGAGCCAGATTTGATGAAAAGGCCACTCTGCCTGCTCTCGGTTTTGTACCCATCAACAAACCGATCCTAACAGCATCGTACGAAGTTGCTTACCTGATTGCAAAGCAGGGCAAACCACACACCATTGGTGAAACACTCATAAAACCAGCTGTGTTGAAGATGGCGAATCTGATGCTGGGAAAAGCAGCCGAAGTTAAATCATCACAAATTCCTCTTTCAAATGACACTATCAACGACAGAATAGAGGATATGAGCAACATCTTAGCTCAAGTAGTTGCAGATCTAATTTCAAGCCCAACAAAATTCAGCCTCCAACTCGACGAGACCACAGACATTTCTAATGTAAGTCAACTTGCTGTATTTGTGTGCTATGTGAAAGATGACATGATAAAGGAAGATTTCAGTGAGCTGTGTAAAGAAATGGGTTCTGAATTCGAGGTACTTCTGTACCATTCTAACATTCGGTGGTTATCCAGGGGACGGGTGCTGAATCGTGTTTTTGCTATGTATGTGGAATTAACTCAGTTTTTACAAGAGCACCAACATCGTCATGCAGATTGTTTTAAAAATTCTAGGTTCATTCTCATTTTAGTGTACATGGCCGATATATTCGCAGCTCTTGATCATCTTAATCACCAGATGCAGGGTGGGGGAGTCAACATCATCGAAGCGGAAGAAAACCTGAAGGCTTTTCAAAAAAAGCTACCGCTATGGAAACGACGAACAAAGAATGATAACTTCGCAAACTTATTCCTGCTGGACGACAGTGTAAGTAAGATCGAAGATGTGTCTGGAATCTGAGATATTTCTGCACCTACGGAACTGAAGCAAGCAGTTGCCACGCACTTAGATGAGCTTGAAAAGTCTCTCGACGGATACTTCCCTACAAGAGAGTCATATCCAGCATGGGTGAGACAGCCGTTTACCTATGACATTGAGACAGCAGATGTCAATGATGAATACCTCGATGAAATCATTGAAATTCAGCAGAGCCAGATTCAACAGCAACTCTTCAGAACAACAACGCTCTCATCGTTTTGGTGTCGACAAATGGTAAATTATCCTACTATTGCTAGGAAAGCCCTGGAAATTTTTATACCATTTGTTACAACATATCTTTGCGAGTAATCTTTTTCGAGGATGCTGGACATAAAAATGAAGAAAAGGAACAGACTTTGTTGTGAAAATGAAATGAGAGTGGCAATTGCCAAGGTGAAGCCACGCATTTCTGAACTGGTCTCTCAAAGGCAACAGCAGAAGTCACACTGATTTGCAGTAAATATTCATTATTATTGTAGCCTGGTGAAAATTAGGTGATGGGTGTGTGTTAAAATGATAAAAATAGCATAATACAATAAGTTTATTATTGGAATACATAAGTTTAAAAATTAAAATCATTTCAGTGTGGTAGTATTAAAAAAGGTTATGTCCTTGTGAAAAGGTATGTAATTTGTTGTGAATTCATACATTATATTGGTTTTGTTCTTTGAACTCAGTGATGTTAATACACAATTCATTTTGTAAACCAGTAAAACATATACCTATGTCTTGAATTTGAAAAATTTGAAATTTTATTTTTCAATAAAGAAGGGTTCGGTGAATGTGCATATGAAACTGGTAGGGTTCAGTACCTCCAACAAGGTTAAGAACCACTGGTATAGAGGTAAGAACTGCTGCCTTATAACCCAAAGTTCCCGGGTTCGAAATTGGGCGCTTCATGTTTTGAGTAGTGAGCTGCTATTATTATTATTATTTCTACAATATAATAAAAACACACATTTAATTTGAGTCTTTAACACCCAGTGTAAATTTTGGCTACTTGTAAAAGTTAGTGCTTGTTTTTTTTAGTATTCAGTTTTATTCTCTCAGTGACGTTCACGTGGAACAACAAACGTGCCTCTCCCTCTTTGAGTTGATGGCATTTATCTCCATTCTTTTCACAAGTGTAGTGCTGTGTCTGATGCCTGCTCAGAACTATTTGTTGTACCGGCAATAAAAGATATGATGTCCCGTGACCGCTATTAGATTGGACAAAGGTAGGACTGTAGCAACAGACAGCTTCTTCACAGCACTTTTGCTGGCTAATAGACTGCTCTGCACCACAATGCAATTCTGCTTGGCACCATAAGTAAAATGGGACTTCCACCTCCAGCTAAAGTCACTTCAGTACGCGAGCAATTCACCACACTAGTGTTTAGATCTGACAGTGCCGTGCTGACGATTTATGTGCCCCACCAGTTTAAGGAAAAGAAGATTAAGAGGTGACATGATTGAAGTGTTTAAAATTATGAAAGGAATTAGTACAGTGGATAAAGACAGTTATTTTAAAATGAGTTCATCAAGAACAGTTGGAAACTTGCTAAGAGTACATTTCACACAAACAGGAAGTTTTGCTTTACATAGGGAGCAGTAGACACTTGGAATAAGCTACCAAGTAGACAGTAAGACTTTAGCGAATTTCAAAACTAGACTTGATGTTTTTTTAGAAGAATTAAGTGGATGGGACTGGCAAGCTTTGTTGGGCTGAATGGCTTGTTCTCATCTTGAATGTTCTAATGTTCTAAGAAATATACCAAACTTTCCTAAATTTCCTTCAATATTTCCACCTGAAAACATTTAAACTAGCTGTGATAAACATATTGATAGTGTTTCCAGGCTTTATTAACTAATCTAATAGCCTGCATGTCTAGGTTACCTTAGGCAATAAAGTGAAAGGGATCTCGCCATTATATTTCAGTCATGCAATTGCTGTTCAAAGCACAGAGAATTAATATTAAAAATGCAAATACACAATTGTTTCAATATTATCTAAAATTTGTATGAAACAAGATTCTACTTGTAAACAATGTTAACAAGCACTTCCATTACTATGTCATATGTTTTGGCATTGCCCCATGTTCTAGGAAAATATTCTCTTCTTTTTAACATAGTTTTGGATTTGCAATTGTAAATAATTCCATAATGGCATTACGTAACACCGGATACAATATGACTATGCTACAATAAATCTATTCTGATCTCTTATACTGCATTGCTTATATGTTAAATTTACCTTTTTTAACTGGAAGAGTTCTAATATATCATGTACATGTAAAGAGGAAAGTATTGTTTTATATTATCTAAAACTAGAAAAAAAATAATTCACCCTATGAAGAATGATGCTAGGCTTTCTTAGTACTTGGCAAGAATTTATTAATGCTCTTCTAGAACAGCCCTACAAGCTTTTGAATCTCTCCTGTTTTTCTTTTGACTTCCATAAATACTTGAGGCAGTACTTGATATTGGACAATTTGTTCATATGGCTGTGAAAACTACAAGACAGGAGGTTATTGAGTATTTTTACTTATTGGTATCTTTAAGTTTAATAACAGTAAACAAAAATGATCTTGTTTTTTCATACTTCAGACATCTTATGCTTACTCTTTACTAGTATCTTTTGTCCTCTGTAGCAAAATGGTATTTTATACTAGACATCGCAATAGTCTAATCAGAGACCTGTTTTTAGAGCAATTATTTAAGAATGTACATTTAAATGCACTACTCAGTGATAAGGAAATTCTATATTGAAGTAATGACTGTATATCTACATTATTCAGATGGATTTATCAATTGATGTTTATTAAGAAATTAATAATAATCATTTACATGTGCCATGAAGGGTTTATACATGTATTAAGTACAAATACTGTATTTTATATTGATCATAGCCACACTGATCTGTGTTCTTTCACATGATTTCAAAAGCACCACTCAAATTAATCTAGAACAAGCTAAACTTACTGTCAAATTCAGGTCATACAAATTTCCTGCACAGAATGACTAATTAACCCGTTAATCTTTCTCTTTATCTTCTCTAATGACTGCCACCAGCCAGTCTGCCCTTTCAACTCCTCACCTTCATCTTTTAAGATTTTGCTACCTTATTCTTTTGCCCTTTGCCATTACCATATCTTACCTGCCTGCCGATTTCAGTCACATTCCTGATGAAGACTTAATGCCTAAAAGTTTGTGTTTCTGATTGTGGGATTAACCTCTATCTGTTTTTTTCCTTTTTCTTTATGCACCATATATTTAAATTCCACTTCTTTACAATGTCATTCACTACAACTCTATTTTACATTCTGATTTAAGTTGTATTTTTATTTACTGAATATTCTGTGTGTGTTCGACAGTCAGAATCTCAGGGGGAAAATATGTTTCCAGATATCATTGGTATATACTCATGGCTGCCTATAATGTGAGGCAGAAAATTATAAAATATTGTGTGGCCTGCAGAGGGCTCCTGTCACCCAAACCTGACACAGACAGACACATGACACAAATTCAGCACACACATTTCTTTCGTTTTCCTTGTTGGAAACAACTTCCTATGTGGGAGCCAAAATGAGAGATGCAAATCAATGTCATAATGAAGAGACAATTAATAAATGCAATAATTCACACTAGTTATTTTTTTTGGTTGAATTCACAAACTAGGAAAATCAAAAAATCACAACACTGGCCTTTATACTGTCATTGTAATTTCATCACACATTGTACACTTCCAGTCATCAAGCCTAGAAACTGACTAGCAATTGCCTGGTAACTAAGCAAACAAAATTCACAAAATGGTGACACCCATAGCAAAAAAAGATGGCACAGCAAGAGAATGTGTTGTCAAAAATACATTTAATTCATAAACAAATGCATTGACCTGTTTCCTTGTCCTCTAAAATCCCCAAAACAAATTTTCAGTTACTTCTAGAGCACAAGGAGAAACTATAAAAAATTAAAAATAAAAGCCACATCATGACAATGCGATGACAACTGAGAAGAGGTCTGATTAAAATGACATTGTGAAGTGACTACTTGTCTTAGTCATCCTGCATGGGTTAATGTATTCGTGTAAGTTGAGGAAAATTGTCTGAGGCTACATCCACATGTACAGAATATGCAAAAGAATATAAAAATATTTTCATTAAATATTTTATATAAACTTAATAAAGACCAAAGATTGAAAAAGATAATATGAATTAACAAGAAGCAGGCAATACACACTAAACTGTAATGAAGAAAATGTACAAAATAGTTAAAGTCTTGCAAACTATTATACAATATATATACAATGACCCCGAAGGGCAAAACAGTAAAAAAAATGAATTAATGAAAAATCAATATATAAAATTAACTGTACACGTTGATCTAAGATTTTTTGAATTTTGCCCTTTGGGGCTACTATATATAGTATATATGACCTTAATCTTAGTAATTAACCTCAATATTCCAGTAACCAGTACAGCATTTGCTCACAATATATTACCAATGTACTGTAGATAACAGTGTAAAACAGAGATGTTACTGTCAGTTGTTCCTCTGCAAGATAATAATTTACTCCAGACACCCTTAACCTATAGAGTATAGAGTGCTACATTTATGCAAACTACTTGGTATCAGGACTTCAGAGACTTCTTAATTGTCAATATGTTGTCACCTTTAGAACAATTACACCTTAAAGAAAGTCATCTAATTTCACATTACTGGTCAGCAACCTCCTTAAAAGAAACCTGGCCATCTTCACTGATATGCCATCAATATCTATGGTTGAAGCCACTGTTTCTAAACCCATGGGTGGGTCATGATTTGCCGTCTTTGAGTCAGGTTGGGAGCATGTGCTGATAGCACCCACCACACGACAAACCATCTGCATTGGGCCAGAAGCAAATGAAAAAGAAAAACAAAAAATGTTTCAGCAGGTGACTAGTTCATGCTTTCTCCACCCAAAGCCCCACTGTACTTGTGTGCTGCTCATACAATGCTAAGCATAATAATAACATGCCATTACTAATTACGCTCGTTTTGCCACACCACTATCCCCCCCCACTGCTCATAGTTAATGTATTCCATTTCTACTTGTGCTTATTTCCCTGCTCTTTGACTTGTGGAACGAGCCTTGGACACAGACAGGTAGACATGGTAAATTCACCACCACACGTTTATTTACGCCTATATTTACAATAATAAGTGCCACACAACCCACAGACTCCCCCAAAGTCCAGGCCAATACCACACTATGCCTCTTCTTCAGGTCACCTCCTTCTCTCTCCTCTAGACCTTGTCCTCTTCCACCCGACTCTAGCCCTGAATGAAGGGAGGCAGTCCCTTTTATAAGCACCCGGATGTGCTCTAGGTGTCTTCCGGCAAACTTCCACCGACATGCCCCAGTGTGGCAGAAGTGCCGGCTGCATCCCCGGAAGCACTACGGGTGTCCCTGCTCTTCTTCCCCCCAGCACTTCCGGGTGTAAGTGCTGAGGTCCAGGGCTCCCAAGGCATCCAGGCGCCCCCTGGCGGTAACCATGGGCCCCTACAGGGTTGAGCTTCAAAGCTCGGTACCTGTGGCCCCCAAAGCAACCAGGGCGGTCGCCCCCTCGTGGTCTGGAGGAGGCGCAAGCTCTCCTCCGTTCCTCCTGGGTGTCCCGGCTGGGTACCACCCCCAGCTGCGTGCCACAAACTTTATGTTGCTTTTTTAATCGTGCTGTTTACACCATACTATCTAGTAAAGATGAAGAAAGATCACATCTCCAGACTCTACGAACTTGTCTCAAAGAATGAATACCTAGGTGATGAAAGGCAAGGTTGGGAACAGAACTTAAGGTTATATGAAATCAATTAAATTATAAGATACACTCTTCATGAATTTGAAATCATGAACAACATTAGACTTGTGCTTTTAGTGTCTGGTTTTCAATTAGTAATTCACAGCCATCCGTTTCTGGATTCAGCTTACAGTTTAGTGTGTTGGCTCAAGTGATAAACTTGTCCTTTGCTAAACAACTCCTGGAAATTCTTATTTAGGATTTCCTTAAGGTTTATCACTCTGTTTTTTTTTATTCTGGCGTTTCTGAACTTTTAAATAAAGAATCTTGAAAACACATGGATCTCCCAGTCAATTTTAACATATTCCTGTGTGGTTGCCCACAGTCTACATTGTCAGCAGGCAATTCAGAGAAGTTTATTCTGTTTAGTCCATTCTGTAGTCCAGATAGCCACTTTGAATAATCATGGCTGACATCACTGTTTAACTGCAAATTATTTGCTTAATACTCTAAGTGACAAGACATAGATCATTACTTGGTCACAAAAAACTTATGGCAAATTATTGTGACAATATTACATCTGCTACAACTACTACTACAACTACTGCTGCTACACTTATTACTCATTGTCTCATCTGCTAATTCGGTTGAAACATATTCTCCATTACGCAGTGGAAAAAGTATGTCTTGTTTTACTTACAATAGAAAATATCAAATTTTCTCTATAAGTAACAGTCCAAAGAATTTTCAGGACTTGGCAAGAAATCATCAATGCTATACTAAGGTAAAGAACCTGAGTCTCTGTTATCTTTTTGAAGACTTGCCATATACATTTTGGGACTAGGACTGCGATGAGGCGTTGTGACTTATCTTAATGTCACTTTGGTAAGGGTGGCATTTTCATTTAAGATATTTTATAATGTAAGAAAAACTAACACAAAACAGTTAAGTTATATATATTTAAAGTGCTTAATTTATATACTTCCTTTAAAAGCTGTAAGCATTTTGAGCTTCACAGTATCAAAATGTTGTATGCTCATTTTTATTATACTGTACATTTCAGTACCAGATATGGGTGTTTGTTTTCCTGATTTTTCCCATATCATATTGTGTATATTTTGGTTGTCATTTTGTAAATTGTATTAACTTCTGGAACATTATTAAGGTGTCAATCACACGTTCAATGTCTATTGAATGTTTCATAAGATTGCAACATGCGTGTTTATTTAGAAAAGGCATGTGCCTTTTAGCTTGTTGGATAGAGTTTGAAACTACCCAGGTACTTAGAGAAACATGCAATCAGAAAATTGAATTAAATATGTCTTGGTCAAAGAGAAGCAGTGAAGAATTTATACATTTGTATTGTTTTTATTGTCTGTTTTGTGTATTTAATGATTTTAAGCTAATCCTGTCAATTTCCAAAAAGTAATACAGTAATCCCTCCTCCATCGCGGGGGTTGCGTTCCAGAGCCACCCGCGAAATAAGAAAATCCGCGAAGTAGAAACCATATGTTTATATGGTTATTTTTATATTGTCATGCTTGGGTCACAGATTTGTGCAGAAACACAGGAGGTTGTAGAGAGACAGGAACGTTATTCAAACACTGCAAACAAACATTTGTCTCTTTTACAAAAGTTTAAACTGTGCTCCATGACAAGACAGAGATGACAGTTCTGTCTCACAATTAAAAGAATGCAAACATATCTTCCTCTTCAAAGGAGTGCGCATCAGGAGCACTGAATGTCATAAAGTGAGAGAAAACCAAACAAATCAATAGGGCTGTTTGGCTTTTAAGTATGCGAAGCACTGCGGTACAAAGCTGTTGAAGGCGGCAGCTCACATCCCCTCCGTCAGGAGCAGGGAGAGAGAGAGAGAGAGAGAGAGAGGAAAACAAACAGTGAAAAATCAATACGTGCCCTTTGAGCTTTTAAGTATGCGAAGCACCGTGCAGCATGTCGCTTCACGAAGCAGCTGCACACAGAAGGTAGCAACGTGAAGATAATCTTTCAGCATTTTTAGACGAGCGTCCGTATAGTCTAGGTGTGCGAATAGCCCCCCTGCTCACACCCCCTACGTCAGGATCAGAGAAAGTCAGCGCAAGAGAGAGAGAGAGAGAGAAAGAAAAGTAAGTTGGGTAGCTTCTCAGCCATCTGCCAATAGCGTCCCTTGTATGAAATCAACTGGGCAAACCAACTGAGGAAGCATGTACCAGAAATTAAAAGACCCATTGTCCTCAGAAATCCGCAAACCAGCAAAAAACCCGCGATATATATTTAAATATGCTTACATATAAAATCCGCGATGGAGTGAAGCTGCGAAAGGCGAAGCGTGATATAGCGAGGGATCACTGTATTATTTGTTTATTATTTTCCCCATCGTTCTAAGGATGTACAGTATCATGGAAGTATTTTATTGTGAAGCATGTATCTCAATACATAGTTTATGTGGATTGACTAATGCCTAGGGATCTATGTAAGAGCTGAGCATAATTTAAGATGCCTTCCCTAGTTAGGACTACTTTATATTGAGTGTTTTGTTCACATAGCTCTCCAAATTGGGTACGACAGGGCCTCTCTGATTTGGTTTGATATGCAACAGAAATTTATGTGAATTAGTATTATATGTATCCTTGATTGTTCTTGGCATTGGCATGTTCACTTAACCTATATCCATCCATCCATTATCCAACCTGCTATATCCTAAGTACAGGGTCACGGGGGTCTGCTGGAGCCAATCCCAGCCAACACAGGGCGCAAGGCAGGAAATAAACCCCAGGCAGGACACCAGCCCATCACAGTTAACCTATATATATATATATATATATATATATATATATATATATATATATATATATATATATATACATACATATAAACAAAATAAAAAGTAAATAAAAAGATATTTAGTGAAGTGAAAATAATTTATTGTTGAATATGAATATGAATTTAAATGTTCGAATGTCCTCTTTGGGATTAATAAAGTATACTCAATCTAGTATGGAAGTGAAAGTGCACCACATTAATGGTGACTGTGCTACACAGAGATCTTTAAGGTCACCTAGTACTTGGTGTTGTTGTAGAATGTTTAAAGTGAGCTTAAAAAGAATGGCATAAGTCTACGAAGGTCTACTCCAAATTGTTCAAAGTAAATTCAGCAGATTGAAGTTAACACCCATAAGATTCTGCTGTTTCCAGCTTTTTCTCATCTGATTTCAAGGGCTACATCATGGAGCCTTACACAGTATATTCAGGCCACTGGAACAAAAACACAAAGTGATGCATGAAGACAATAAGTAAAGAATGTTTTTAATTTGATCACAGATAAATAAAAAGGATAATTGGAAGAGCAAATTAAATTTAGAGAGTGTATAATGTACAATAATTATTTAAATAGCTAAGCTGATTGTCTAATGGAATGACAGCAGTAACGTTTGTGGGCACACATTTGCAATTTAGTAAGTCCAATTAAGGCCAATTAATCTTGTAGCCTGGGATATTTTCAAAGGAGCCGAACAAGATCAAAAAGTGTTGGATGTCTAAGGGGTGTTATTCGAAGACGGAGAATGTCAGCTGGGTATATTAAAGTGTGGCATGTGAGAAGCTCAGACTAATACATGGGTTATTGAGCTACAAAAAATCCTTGACCAATGTTTTGTGTGAAAGAGCAAAAAGAGCTGTGAACATTGGAGGAATTGCCTTGAATAGCAAAGGAATAGAACGTGAATTACTTAAAGTGCACACATGACAATTAAATATAATGTTTCCACTATGTTTATAAAAGTCAAATGTGGTTTTATATCTTCAGTGAATATTTCAGATTTCATTGATGAAATATCTTTATTCCTGCAATGACTAAAGTTTTAAAAATTACAGGTTGCTTTCATGAGATTGTGGCATTTGTGAGGACTGTCTAAAGATAAACAGATATGTACTCCATAGATTTGTAGTGGAGGTAAATTAATTTGTCTAATAACTTATCAGTATTTATCAGTAAAAGTGGTGTGTAATTTATGACAGAATCTTGTCTTATTAAAATAAAAACGTGAATGGGGCTGACAACTTGAGTGCTGACAAAGGAAACTTCATGTCTTTGTATCAGGAGATCCTGTCCACCTACAGATCTTTCCCACTTCTAAATTACATGAGGTCAAACAGTCTTGAATGTAAATAAAAATAGTTAATACTGTGATAAATTAAGTGCAGTTAGTGGTAAATAATATCGAACAAATACACAGAGCTTTTTATGATCACAAAGAAAACTGCTTAACACTAGAATTACCAAAGCCTATGAAAATACTTGTAAATCCGGCCCACCTTAAATCCCTTTGCACCTCTCTGTCAGTGTCTTTTGTCTTGTAAATGTGTTGATAAGCCCAAGCAGCAAGTAACCTGCTACACCATCTCCCTCACCAACGCAGAAAGGGCAAGAAGTTCTCCCAGTTCAAGCCTTGATTATCTTGGAGTGAAGTCTGGAGTTTTAGAGGGGAAATAATAGATTCTTATTTGGAATACATGCATTTCATGTGTGTTCCGTGTCAACAGCAATCTATGTAAACACATTGTTAAAACAGAAATGTTTTTCATGTTTTAGTAATAAATGACAAAATGTCAACATGAACTGTATAATGTATGAAGCCTGAAGTCCAAATATCAAATAAAGGTCCAAGTGCAATACGACAGCTCCTGTGGTGCAGCGGTAAGAACTGCTGACTTGTAATCACAAAGCTGCGGGATCGATCCTGAGTGTCTGGCAAATTTACCGTTTTGAGTAGTGAGCTGCTCTTATTGTTAATATTATACAATAAAAACATAAATTTGATTTGCGTCTGTAACAGCCGGTGTAAATTTATAGAACTTGTAAAACTTAGTGTTTTTTTTACACTTTTATTCTCTCAGTCACGATCACGATACAAACCCCCTCCACCACCACCCCAGATCTGACGCTGTTAGTTTTTATTTGAAACTGGGAATAACTGTAGATGTGAGTGGGGTTTTGAGACAATTAAACAGGAAATTCTCTAATCTGGAGGGATAAAAGCTGACACACAAACACTGGTATATCATGCCTTTTTGGTATGTCATTGTCATTTTAATTTTTTTTTTTCAGTTTTATTGAGTGTTCCTGCTCACACTGAATTAGCATGCACCTTATGGTCCATGATGTCAAAGCCGCACTGACCAAAAAACTCGTAAATCCGGCCCACCTTAAATCCCTTTGCACTTTTCCGTCAGTGTCTTTTGTCTTGTAAATGTGTTGATAATATATGATATTTGGAATTATTCATTTTATGACTTGTATAGTACATTTCGGAAAACATTGTGGCACTGATGCCACATTATTCATATTATTCATATTCATTTGCATGCCTACTTGTGGTTGTAATCAGTGACCGCGTTTCTTTTTTTTTTTCCAATCTTCCCCAATCTCCACATGTTGGTGCATGGTGGTGTTTCTTTTGTATCTCCATGACATGCAGAGCAAAGAATAGTACAGAGAGGTCAGTTCCATGCTATGTACAATCATCAAATTCAAATGTTAACAGTTCCCATACACCCAAAGATTCCTACATTTACGACATGTGTACCTGTTGCAATGTACACACTTCTCTCTATGCTGTGGTTCCTATTACATTGAAGGGGCACCTGACACTGACCGAGTTTGAATTTACACCCAATTAAAGCCCAATATGGCATTCCTTGTATAATTTTTGGCTATATAAAAAATGCATTGTTGTTATTGTTATTATTTTCCTGTACAGAAGCATTAATTTTTGTTGACTACAATAGGAACTTTTTTTTTATTTTATTTAAACACCATAAAAACTAATATGCCTGTATAATATTGCCCAAAAATACTTTTCTGGGGAATATTTATAAATATACTATTTCTGTTTATCAAGGAAAAAGAGATAAATACTAAGGATTAACCAAGTTTATTAATTAGGAATATGTATATGAATCTAATTCAGTGCTTTAATTACAAATTTTCATTTCGAAATTTGTTCTATCTACTTGGACATCAGCTATATAAATTGTTTTCTCCATTTTCCAAAGCAGGCTACATATTGTCTGTGACAAAAGCATAAATTTCTCATTTCTGCTTTCATTTTATTTAAAGTTTGGCCCTGACCTTTATCCATACTCATTGCAAAGCACAATATAATTGTAAATTGTAGTCGGTTAAGCTTAAATGGGAAGCCTTTTCTCCTGATAGGTGTTAAAGGAATAAAACGTTTTTATCCAGCAGCTTTTCCAGTTACTACAGTCACCTTATTAACAAAATTATTGAAAAAATGTCATTACCAATCTTGCAGCATTTCAAAGTAACAGGAGATTAAATTTTTGGACACATAAGGTGGTCTAATCTAAGGATATATTATGGTAGCCATTAAAATTCCAAAGTTCCAAAATATTGTATAATAGTGAACTCTCTCCTTGTCATCAGACAAGATCACATCAATACTGCACCATCATTTATAAATTTAGTTCCTTTACTTAGGAAAGTAATCTAACAAAAAAATTAACATAAGAGAATTTCCTACAAACACATACAATTATATAATGTAAAAGTAAAACAATAAAAGATAAAAAAATAGAGGTTTGTTTGGCAGTAGATTATTCCATTACAAAAAAATATAGATTTTCTTATAAAGATTATTTATCCATCCATTATCCAACCCGCTACATCCTAACTACAGGGTCACGGGGGTCTGCTGGAGCCAATCCCAGCCAACACAGGGCGCAAGGCAGGAAACAAACCCCAGGCAGGGCGCCAGCCCACCACAGGGCACACACACACCCACACACCAAGCACACACCAGGGACAATTTAGGATCGCCAATCCACATAACCTGCATGTCTTTGGACTGTGGGAGGAAACCAGAGCACCTGGAGGAAACCCACGCAGACACGGGGAGAACATACAAACTCCACACAGGGAGGACCCAGGAAGCAGACCCGGGTCTCCTAACTGCGAGGCAGCAGCGCTACCACTGCGCCACCGTGCCATCCAAAGATTATTTAACATTCTCAAATATTTCAAGGAAACATAAGCTGAAACCAATCAGCACTCTAGCACCATTGCCTCATGGATTGGGTTATTCTTCTCACAATGCAAAGGCATGACTATTAGGATGATTGGAACTCTAAATTAGTCCCATAAACTTGTGTGCATGAGAGGACTCTGCAGTAGACTAGTGCCCCATTCAGTACCTCCTCTGCCTTGAGTAGCTGGGATAGGATCCACTGATGTTAGGCATACAATTGCATACTGTTAATCAATTATCTCTTACAAACAACTTTAAGAAAGACTGTTATGTTTAAACAATTCACCCCTGGCAATATACAGTGTGGCCCACGAAAAACTGGCCCGCCTCCAGCGAGAGGACTGCATTACGTGGTGAAGAGAAAAATGATCAGATTTGGTAGTTACATTTATAGAAGATGCTGAAAGTGATCCCCTTGTGTCAATACATCTCTGTTCCCATTTCAGCATGTTCAAGTACACTATTTGCAATGTCATGGGATTGATTCTCTGTATTGCATTTTCAATGCCCAACTTCAGGTCATTAACAATCCATGGAATTTTTTCCCTTCAAATGACCCCACAAGAAATTGTCACACATTGTCAGGAGATCGTGGTGGTCATAAAACCTTCTTTCAATGCGAACACGAATATTTTCAACAACTGCGTACAGTAGCGTTCTTGGCATTACAAACGGAACATGTTGTACGCCACTTTTTTGCTAACTTCTGGATGCTTTTTTTAACTGGCTGTCTATGGTGAGGAAATTTTGATGGAACTTTGATGGAATCTGTGCGCATGTACACTTCCATTATTGCAGTTCTTTCTTGCAATGAATACTGCATGTAGTTAATTTCGGCTGCACTAGTACGCACTGACCTCTTTAGTACATTGCCACCACAAAAGTGGTTTCCAGGGGTCAGAGAGCAAGGAAACAAGGACGCGACCGCAGCCGCCTATCTAGCGGCAGACAAGACAGGAATCATCTTGGTGGAGGCCACTTTTCCGTGGGACACCCAATACTTGTGCCCATAGTCTTCCTAAATGTAATCACAGAATTGTAAATCAGTATCTTTAGTAGTTTCAGATTTATCCCTGCCACAAACCCAAACACAAATAATTTGCTTTGTTAATACTATTGTTTTGTCTTGGAAAGGCTTAAATGTGCAGATTCTCTTTAATGTGGACACACATTTACATGACACACCTCTATTGCTACTGAAGTTTTCCTATTTATACACTTACAAACCTTAGGGGATATTCATTTAACACCTGCAATGCACTTGCACCCAGAACTATGGTCCACTACCTTCAGTCAGTAGTTCCTTCAGACTTTATCTAGGTATGTTTGCTGCTGTAGCTTTCCTATGGGTGTGACCTAGCTGAGAAAAGAGCTTGGTTATCAGCCCACAGTGGTATAATAAAGTGAAATGTGCAGGAAGGAAGGCAGGGTTTAATCTTTAATCATTTTACAAATGGATAGTGCCCAAAAACAAAAAGTGTGCCAATAAACACCAAAATGGCCAGTACTGCTAGAGGTTTAGCTTTTCCAGGCAGCCCAATTCCTGCATTTTTTGAAGTTTCAGTGGCAAGTTAGAGGATTCTTGGCACGGCTTTTCCCTCCTCCTTTCTTCCCTCTGCTATTTCTTTGCTGTATGCCATTCAGTATAGGATTTGTAAAAGCAATGCTAATGTTTGTGAGGCACCATCTGTTAGAATGAAACATGCAATGTGTTGTAACACTGCATGTGTTACAAAAATACATTTAAATAGATGGTGCACTACAAATGTTAATGGTGAATATTCTGAGGTCTACACTGATTAATTTGATTTCAATCCATCTAAGACAGGTAGCACAGCTAATATTGGTATTCTTGTCAAAATTATTTGTTCATTTTATATTAATGGTAAATTACATGTTAAATGTCTAATGTCAGTTTTTTAGGTTCATGCAGAAAAAGACAGCTGACTCCCAAATGTTGTGAGTATTAGAGCAGAAGTTGTTATTGCCATATTTCCTTTCTCCTTTAGTTGCCTTTTATGATTTGTATCAAGAGTTAGGGTTAGGGTTTTTAAACCTTATTCTAAAACAAGGCCACAGGGTAAACAGAATGCATACTAATAGCTGAAAAAACAAACTTTTTCTAGAACAATTACTGTAAAAGTACATTAAAATGAAGGGCAGTTTGTAGTGTCCTTCAGAAATGCTGCAAAAAAGGCAAGAACAACAAAAAATAAGGGGAGCAATTCAAATTAAATTAAGCACCAAGTTCATGACTGCAGAGAACTTGAGGGTAATTATGAGGTTTTGAATATCACCTCTCTAACCTCACTTTATACTTTCACTTGAGTTTTGGAAAATTTCTTTCATGTATTATCTCATGGCATTTTAAGCATTCTCAGCATAGTGAACTAGTCTCTAAAGTATTTTAATATTCAAAATATCTGGAGTACAGTCCTGCCCATGTTTCATTATTTTTCTTTGTTCTTTCCTCTTTTGTTTTAATAGCTATGCTATGACAAACATTGACTTCAGCAAGAATACGTGACCATACCATCTTCACATGCATGGGGTGCTTCTTTGAGTCAAGTAGTCAAAAACATCCAAACTTCCTTGTAATAATCCATTCATTCTGCTCTCTTCTGATTCCTGGTGTAAGCCTGGGCGATTATTCAAATCCCTGCTTTTAGCTGCAGCATACATCATGCCATGGGGCTGTGAGTCTGTAATCTTGCTTTGGCCTTGCATTTCAAATGGAATTAATTCTGTTAAGTAATGCATATGAGGAGAACCACAAGTGTTTAATCCTCCTGTTTAAGTTTGTGAAACTTACACCTGTCATGTTGTCTTACACTGGAAGTTGTCATTCATAGACTGATGTAAATTTTCATAAAGTATTAATCTTGTGTTCTTCCTTCTCTTTTGTCTCTATTTTGCAGTCTGTAAGGTGGTACATTCTTTCATTAAAAATTATATAAAGTTATAAAGTTGGGTCAGTCTTCTAAAGATTCTTATTTAATTAATAGTAAGTTATTGCACATTAACTCATTAATCACTTAGTGAGCAACAGCTCTTTCTGCTATTTTGAGCCTTTTTTGTGATGCTATGGTTTTTTTTAGAAGTGGATGAAATTAATACATTTGTTTCCTTAAAATAATTTATGCATAAAGGCAACTATGTGGATCGTAAAATCATAAAATTATTTCAAGTCTGATATAAAAAGATTGCATTTTTATATAATTTTGAGAATCTTACCTGTACTTAATGCTATTTAATAGTTTGACATGTAAAGTAAAAAATGTAGACTACCAGACAAAATATTCTTATTATTAGAGAAAAAGTCAAATAGATTTGCAACCTTTGTATTGATCTCAGTGTTCTCTTTGTTATTTCTTTGTAGTTACACATTTTTGATGCTTTTTATTAAAAAATTGTTAATGCTAAGATTAGAAGTCATGTGGCATCAGGCATGTCACTAGTGTCATGGTTGTGCATCAGTAGATAGCAGCAGTAGACCCGGCAAAAGCACCACCAGAGCATAGTGGTTGCTCCTGCTCCCAAGATGCTCAATAGGAACTACCCACAGACCCCTCCTAAGCGATTGTCACATACTTCTCCTTGGGGCTATGCTCTCATCCACCCACTTCCATTCTCTACACCAGCTTGCTTTCTTTCTCTTTCTCTTTCCTTCTTCTACCATCCTTTAACCTCCTTCAATTCGTCTTTTTTCTTTTTCTTCCCATCTTGTGATCTTGCGCTCCCCCTATTATATGCTGGGGAGCATTGCAGGTGCGATCGCCTGATTGCCACCCTGGACTGATACTGAGACAATCAGACCGCCTGAACATGCCGGCAAGGTAATGCACTGTTGGCCGACCGCCTCACACCAACTCGGAGAGGAAGCATCTTCACAGCAGATCACTTGCACCTGTTCCACTCCCCAACGTGAGCGCAACTAATTATTTATTTATTAAAATGGCCAGTTTTTCTAAACACTACTTTATGTCAGAATATTCTGAAAATGTAAGAGATCCTGAGGAATATAAAGTGGAGTATATTAAATATTAACATAGTCAGCTGGATTTAGTGCCATCATTAGCACATAAGGAGCACTGTTATACTTTGTCTAGCAGCGTGTCTGAAGACTGAAAGGGTGTAGAGTGAGTGTGAGGATTCAAGTAAGACGGAAGGGTTTCAGAACTGGTCTGCCAACATATCATGAGAAATATTTGATTGCTTTCGAATAAGATGGGTGAACTGTCACATCTCATGGCAAGTCATAGCAAGTTCAGATACTGTGCCATTTTATGTGTTGTGGAGAACTATCTTAAATTTCTTATTTTAGACGGTATGTTATAGCTGGATGGAGTTCACCTGATACAATTAGATATAGTGGAAAAGTTGTCAAGAGGGGAACTTGACATCTAAGTGAATGAGCAATCATGCAAAAGCAAGTGTATTACTATTAAAACTAAAATTATTAATCCAAACATTGAAATACAGGGTGTCTGAATTTGTCCAAGTTAATGCCTAAGGAGATAAGTTATACTGCCCTGATTAATGTTTATATTCCTCCCTCTACAAACAGGGACTCAGCAACAGAAATGATTCCCTCTGTTACCAACACAATAACGATGAATTATTCTGACTCTCAAATGGTGATAATTTCAAAGAGGCAAACTTTGTAAGGAACAATAAAAAATTCCTATCAGTATGTATCTTGTTCCGTTCGTATAAATGTTAAATGCTTTTAAATGTAAACCTGTGGCACTGTTGACCATAGTCTGATTCATCTTTATCCTCTCTACAAGTCAGTTATGATACGCAACAGCTCTCTTATCAATATGCAAGCCAGATGTTCTTGGATGTGTTTTTGAGAGTTGTTGTTTTTATAATATTTATATTTTTTCTTAAGCTTCTGTAAAGTCTTAATTTCCCCTTGGAGACAAGCACAAGATTGGCCCAGTATGAATGACCAAGTGATTCTTGTGGGTTGGCTCACAAAGTGAACAAGGTAAATTTAAAAATACATACATTTTTAAAATAACCATTGAAATGTCTTAATAATATTTTTCAAATTAATAATTCTTCATGTGAGATTTTCTGAAAATCGATCTAAGCTTCTTTGCATGAAGAAGAATTTCAATTCTACATATGTGTTGGTTGAACATGCAAGTAAGACTTTCATTGTACACTCAACTTCTACTACTACTACTATATTCGTGTATATGTTGAAATCCTGGTTAATCTGGTTCATGGTTGCAAAGGGCCTATCCCTTACAAGAGCATATAACAAACTAATTTGTTACCAATTATTTATGTTATATCTTGGTTAAATTGACTACTGTTTTAACATAACTGTGATTGATGGCACTTGGGGTTTAAAAAGAGGTACAGCATTGGTTTCAGCTGCCTAATAATTAGAATTAATGGAGCATATATAAAGTTACATACAACATAGTTCCTGTTTGTTATTGGGAAAGAGAAAGAAAGTCCTGTGGTATTGAGGGAGAGAAGTTAACCTGTTTAAGCCATGTTGATGAAAGATATGTATGTGCCTTTGTTGAGGAAGAAGTCCAGATGGAAGAAATGTGAAACAGACTGGTCAGGTTTCTCAGGCTGAATCATTATAAGTGGCAACAAGAGAATTTATTATAGTCCATGGCAATGGGACTGGAATGAAAAAATCCTGCTTTATATACTTAATTAAGGGGCCTCTATGACAGTGAATATGCAGGCATCACAGAAGGACTGTGGAGTGCGGTGGAGGGAAATATACATGAATTGTTAGGCATTTGTGTTAAATATATTGAGTTAAAGATAGTTTTAGCTTTGGGGATTCACTGTTAAAGCTACATGGTTATGAGGAAGGTGTGGGCTTCCAGTTAGCAATACATGGTGGACTCTGGAAGATGAAAAGCCCATTGGCTAGAAGTGCCAGTGGCTATTTTGTCAGTGCAGATGAAATTATAAGATTCACTTTTTAAATCTGGGCATGAGGCTGGAACCAGTGATCAGAATGATGCCAGTTTATTGAGGATGTTACTGTAAATCTGAAAAATATATACTGTACATGAAGTCAACATAGAATTTTTGATTAACATAACATCTACATAAGTAGGGATGTTGCAGGAGCACCAGAGTACCAGGAAAAAAAAGTGCACTAATAGAGAGTAAGGCAGACTCCACAAAGACAAGGGTGTGTGCTGTTGTGGTAATGTGCCTGCTAGGCATTACCAGTTTAAAGAAAAGCTTGATTTGAAGTGAAAACACTTACCTCTTTAAGTCAATGAAGTGCGGGGTGCTCTTTCCAAATCATTTTTTACTTTGGCTTTGACAGGTTTGGCAGGTTCACGCAGCAGGACACCAGCGGTCCAGAGGTCGAGCGTGCCTCCAGGTCACGCCTACTGGAGGACACATACTCAGTCATCAGGCCGAGCATTTCTTATCAGCCACCAATAGCAAAGGATTAGGTGCAAAGCATTTAGTTAAGTTTGTGCATGCCTTAGTGTGAGAAGGAGATCCCCAAGAAAAAGTAACTTACTTTTGTATTACATATCAGCTCTTCCTAGGGGAGCGTGATGGGCTGTAATAAACTTTACGCTCATGCTCGCTCACGCTCAAGTGAAGCTGCTAGCGATATTTAATACTTGCCTTGCAAGGACTGAGAGTGCACCTGTGCAGAAGGCACCTGCGTCAGTCGCGATTAGTGTAAGGGAGCCGCATGTCGTAGGATTGGCTGAAGATTTGTTCCCCGAGTATAAGAGGCACTTCTTGCCTCAAGGGGTTGTCCTAACACTTGGTTTTGTGTAGTATACCAAACATTGGCTTGTGCATATATTTGTTGATAATTGTTATATAAATATCTTCTAGTTGTAGTATTGTACTGGTTGAGGTATCTTATAGTTTGGGTTTGTGGTGCACTTTTTTTTCCTGTATATACACTATTTTTTTCCTTGTAAATGTTTTTGGGGATTTTTTGGTCACAATGAAGTGTGTACTTTCGTCAGATTTTTGTTTTCTTTAGGAAGACTACAATTTTGCATATATACATTTTTGTCTTTATTTTTCACTTTTGGGACTGACAGTTTCACTGTAAATATAATTCACTGTTTTTTATTGGGACATCATTTTTGTGTTGTTTGTGCACCTGTAAATAAAACCCACTTTTGTTTTGGAAATACCACTTTCTTGTGTCTGTGTTTCCATGTCTGACTTTTCTCAAGTCTGTTCCGAGTCAGTCCTGAACTACAAGACACCCACTGTGTAGTCTGGTGCCAACCTTTCCACTGCATGGGGTGTCACAGCTATTCAAACCCAGGACATGTGAAACAGCAACACTAACTATTATGCTGCTTTGGAATTGTATGTGTTGTAAATGAATATACTTTTTACATAAATCCCTGATAGTTGTTTAGTTGTTCTGAAGACATGCACAACACTATCATAGTGAAAATGACACAAGCTAATAACTAACTGCTACAGTATGTGGTTTTATCTTTTTACTTTGTGTATATATTATACTTATATCCTTGAGCCAAGGCTGCAAAAATGAGGATTTTATGTTCATTTTCAAAAAGCTCACATAATAAGTTTAAAATGTGTATTTCCCCATATGTTTCACTTTACATTTAAACAGCTCAAGTTACAGAGTAACAGATTTGCATGAAACATGACGTATTTCACACTGCTTGTGCTCAACTATGTATTTGGGACAGTGCAGATGGGGTAAAAAGAAGGATTTCCTATATGACTCTTGAAAGTACACCATTTATAAATTCTAAAATTAGATTGTTAATTATGAGTTAATTGTTGTCCTTTGTCCAGAGCAATTAGGCTTTTAGTAATTTTGTCTGTGTTGGGAAATGTAGGTCTCTCAGTAGTATATTCATTAGTTATTTAATAGAAAATTAATTAGCATTCCTTTATCATGAAGATAATTTTATATTTACTAATAAGTAAAATAGTTATTTTCAGTAATGGCAACTTATGCACAGTGGTATTATTAGCAAATGCACACAACAGCTCATTAAAGCCATTTTAGGATGTATACAGTATTCCATAAAATGATATGTTGGAACATAATGTACAAGGTTCAATACTTCAATTTTTTCAGTTTTTATTGAAATTTAAGCAGGTAAGTGGAAATTTGCCAAAGGTTATCAAAAAGGTTATGTTACCAAAAACTAAAAAACAATGTAATTTTTACAGTTACGCAAAAAGACCTTTTTCAGGATACAAGTAATGAGTTGACAACCTACAAATTTTCTGCAGCATTATTTTTACTAAATAACTTTTAATAAAGACACAGTCGACCTCAATAAATTTCTGAAGCAAAACTAAACATCATCTAATGTTGTAAAATAACACACCTCTCTAGCGCTAGAATTCCTGAAGCCTACGAAAAAACTCGTAATCCCAGCCCACCTTAAATCCCTTTGCACCTCTCCATCAGTGTCTTTTGTTTTGTAAATGTGTTGATCAGCACAAGCAGCAAGCAGCCTGCTGTCCCATCCTGCTCATTGACAGAGCTCAGCTTGGGCAAAAAGTTCTCCCAGATAAAGCACCCTGGGGGATTGTGGAGCCCTGGATTGCAGCACTTCCACCACACTCAGAAGTGCTGCCAGAAGAAATTTCAGGCACACCCGGAGTCCTTCTGGGTGCTCATGCGGCACTTCCGCCACACCAGGAAGTGCTGCCGGAAGATCATCAGGGAGCACCTGGAGCATATCCGGGTGCAGTATAAAAGGATCCACCTCACTCCATTTAGAGAACCGGAGTCAGGAGGAAGAGGATGGAGCTTGTGAGGAGAGGACTAGAGGCGGCAGAAGAACTGAGAGAGAGAGTAAAGGAAGAAGGGACTGAGCAATTATAGCGGATTTGTGCATTGTGTGGTGTTGTAAAAATGAAAAGGAATATTAAACGTGTGTGTTTTTGGACATTCGGTGTCTGTCTGTCAATGTAAGGGGGTTCATTTTCCACACTATAATGTGATTATAAGAATGCAAATAGTTATAAGTAGTTACGCTACTTCATTACTGGCAAATGTAATTAGATTACACAAATGCATTATTCTGTACCATGTTACCCCCAAGGTTATTAACACTAGAATTACCAGAGCCTACAAAAAAATTCGTAGATCCGTCACACCTTAAATCTCTTCTTAAATCCATTCACACCTCTCCGCCAGTGTCTTTTGTCTTCTAAATGTGCAGATAAAGACAAGCTGCAAGAAGCCGGCTATTCCATCCCCCCACCGACTTAGAACGTGTACAAACTTCTCCCAGCTCATGCCTTGATTGATTATCTGGGAGTGGAGTTTTAGACTGGAAATAATAGATCGTTATTTGGAACACACGCATTTCATGTGTGTTCTGTTTCTAAAGTAATCTGAGTTAAAACAGAAACTTTTTAATATTTTAGTAATAAATGTTACAAAATGTAGGCATAAACTATAGAATGTGTGAAGCCTGAAGTCACACACGCATTTCATGTGTGTTCCGTTTTTACAGTAATCTGTGTAAACACATTATTAAGACAGAAACGTTTTTCATATTCGAGCAGTAAATAACAAAATGTAGGCATAAACTATATAATAATAAATGTGCATCCGGCGCCGCCGTGAGTGGCAGCCTTTTCAGCAGCTCTGTGTATGACTGTATATGTATGTGTACTTTTCTACTTTTATTTTTCTATGTTTATTTATTGATCACTCCTATTACTTTATTTTATGTGGATTCCTTCCCTGGACACACTTACTTTTACAACGTGGGCATGGATTTTAACACGCCGAGACTCGCCTATTCAAGTACTCAACTTCGGGCGCTGAGAACAAATGCCAGTGCCGGTGTGGTTCCATATTTACCCGACGAGGTAAGAAGGCGGTATCGTGGCAGCAGAGCCGGCACTAAGCTAAAAAAGAAGCGGCTTGCGAGAAAGTGGCGTTTCAAGCCTTCGGTGCCTTCTGTGATTCTGGGGAATGTAAACTCAATCTCAAATAAGATCGACGAACTGGCTGCGCTGGTGAAAAATGTAAGGACCTACAGAGAATGCAGTTTGTTGTGTTTTTGCGAAACCTGGCTAAATAACACCATCCCAGATGCCAACGTGGAGCTACCCGGGTTTAGCACAGTTAGAGCGGACAGAGATGCAAGTACCTGTGGTAAGCACAAAGGAGGAGGACTCGCTCTCTATGTTAATACACGGTGGTGTCACTCTGGACATGTTAACGTCAAAATCTCCACTTGCTGCAGGGATATCGAACTGTTGGCCGTAAGTTTACGTCCCTACTATTTGCCCAGAGAGTTTGGACATGTCATTGTTGTTATTGTATACATTCCTCCTCGGGCAGACGAGGAGTCAGCGAGTGACATCATCCATTCCGCTGTTGCTAAGTTACAAACGCAGCACCCTGAGGCGCTTGTGCTAATCGCTGGAGACTTTAACCATGTGACGCTGGACAAAACATTACCTGCATTCTCCCAGTATGTGCACTGTAACACCCGGGGAAATAAGACTATTGATTTACTTTATGCAAACGTTAAAGATGCATACAGCGCCACCCCGCTGCCTGCGCTTGGGAAAGCAGATCATAACCTGGTTCTGCTTCAGCCTCACTATAAACCAAAAGTTAGAGTCCTACCTGTAACCACACGATCATTCAGGAAGTGGACTCCGGAGGCTGAGAATACTCTGAAAGAATGTTTTGGAACTACAGACTGGGATATCCTGCAGGGATCTCATAGTGAGAACATTGAGGAAGTTGTTGACTGCACTACTGACTACATCAACTTCTGTATGGACATTGTAGTTCCAGTAAGAACAGTACGCTGCTATGCTAACAACAAGCCATGGATTACAAGTGACATCAAGGGCCTTTTGAATCAGAAGAAAAGGGCTTTTAAAGACGGTGATCAGCATGAGCTCAAGCGCGTGCAGAAGGAACTCCGAGTCCAACTCAGGGTGGCGAAGGAGCAGTACAGGAGAAAGTTGGAGCAGAAGTTGCAGAATAACAGCATGAAGGAAGTGTGGGATGGGATGAAGATCATCACTGGCTGCAGCTCGAAGCGGGGTACCACCATTGAGAGAGACGTGAAGAGAGCAAACCAAATGAACAACTTTTTTAACAGGTTTGACCACCCTAACCCACTCTCACTCTCACCTCGGAGTACTGCACCCTCCACATATCCTTCTGCTGATACCAGCATAGGAAAGACATCCCCACCCATAATTACAACAGCGCAAGTGAGCAGAGAGCTGAGGAGACTTCGTGCCAGCAAAGCAGCGGGTCCAGATGGAGTATTGCCACGACTGCTGAAGGTCTGTGCATCGGAGCTGGGGGTCCTCTACAGCGCATCTTCAACCTGAGCCTGGAACAGGGGAGAGTCCCGAGGCTTTGGAAAACATCTTGTATCACCCCAGTCCCAAAGGTATCACGTCCTAGTGAGCTGAATGACTTTCGGCCTGTTGCTCTGACATCACATGTGATGAAGACCATGGAGAGGCTGCTGCTTCACCACCTTAGGTCACAGGTTCAACACACCCTTGACCCTCTGCAGTTTGCATATCAGGAGAAGGTGGGAGCGGAAGATGCCATCATCTATATGCTACACCGATCCCTCTCTCACTTGGACAGAGGCAGTGGTGCTGTAAGAATTATGTTTTTAGACTTCTCTAGCGCCTTCAACACAATCCAACCTCTGCTCCTTAGGGACAAGCTGACAGAGATGGGATTAGATTCATACCTAGTGGCATGGATCGTGGACTATCTTAAAGACAGACCTCAGTATGTGCGTCTTGGGAACTGCACGTCTGACATTGTGGTCAGCAACACAGGAGCACCACAAGGGACTGTACTTTCTCCGGTCCTGTTCAGCCTATATACATCGGACTTCCAATACAACTCGGAGTCCTGCCATGTGCAAAAGTTCGCTGATGACACTGCTATCGTGGGCTGTATCAGGAATGGGCTGGAGGAGGAGTATAGGGACCTAATCAATGACTTTGTTAAATGGTCCGACTCAAACCACCTACACCTGAACACCAGCAAAGCCAAGGAGCTGGTGGTGGATTTTAGGAGGCCCAGACCCCTCATAGATCCAGTGATCATCAAAGGTGACTGTGTGCAGATGGTGCAGACCTATAAATATCTGGGAGTGCAGCTGGATGATAAATTAGACTGGACTGCCAATACTGATGCGCTGTGCAAGAAAGGACAAAGCCGGTTATACTTCCTTAGAAGGCTGGCTTCCTTCAACATCTGCAATAAGATGCTGCAGATGTTCTATCAAACAGTTGTGGCGAGCGCCCTCTTCTACGCAGTGGTGTGCTGGGGAGGCAGCATTAAGAGGAAAGACGCCTCACGCCTGGACAAACTGGTGAGGAAGGCAGGCTCTATTGTTGGCATGGAGCTGGACAGTTTAACATCTGTGGCAGAGCGAAGGGCGCTCAGCAGGCTCCTATCAATTATGGAGAATCCACTGCATCCACTAAATAATGTCATCTCCAGACAGAAGAGCAGCTTCAGTGACAGACTGCTGTCACTGTCCTGCTCCACAGACAGATTGAGGAGATCGTTCCTCCCCCAAACTATGCGACTCTTTAATTCCACCAGGGGGGGTAAACGTTAATATTTAACATTATACATAGATATTGTCTGTTTTTTCACATGTATTATTATCATTCTTTAATTTAATATTATTTATTGTATCAGTATGCTGCTGCTGAAGAATGTGAATTTCCCATTGGGATTAATAAAGTATCTATCTATCTATCTATCTATCTATCTATCTATCTATCTATCTATCTATCTATCTATCTATCTATCTATCTATCTATCTATCTATCTATCTATCTATCTATCTATCTATCTATCTATCTATCTATCTAATGTATGAAGCCTGAAGTCCAAATATCAAAGAAACACTTTCACAAAAGGTACAAATATAACAGAACAAGTGCGCTTTTATTCAAAAATAAAACTGCAGAAAAAAAAAATGCCTTACTGTGCGACATTGACACTCATTTACTCAGACTCCTGCCATGGCACAACAGTATCAGTTGCTGACTGGGAATCACAAAGGTCACGAGTTCAATCCTGCACATCTCTCTTTTGAGAAGTGAACTGCTCTTATTCTTACTATTTTAGAATAAAAAGATACATTTGGTTTCAGTTTGTAACAGCCGGTGTAATTTATGATACTTGTAAAGGTTAGCTTTGTCTTTTTTTTTTTAATTCACTTTTCATTCTCTCAGTCGCGTTCAGGATCCTTCCCTACCCCCCCTCCCATCTGATACTGCTGTTTTCACATAAAGACGCGCTATAACTCTGCAGTGTACTTGTGACTGCATTCTCGTACCAATGCTTGCGAACTGAAGTGTCTGCGTGTACTTTTCGTGGCATTGCACGTGTATTTTTTGAGCATGCCCGTGTCGCTCAAACACAGGAACATATGTTGATATAAAAGTATAACAAAACAAGTGCACTTTTATTCAAGACTATAACTGAAGAAAAAAGAAAGCAAGTTACAGTAGGCGGTTGATATGATAGCTTGCGTGGTGCAATGCTAAGAACTGCTGATTTCCATTCCGTGCTATATAAAATGATCACATTCAAATGTTAACAGTTCCCACACACCCAAGGGCCGCATTTCCTACATTTACGACATGTGTACTTGTTGCAGTGTACACACCTCTCTGTGCTATGGTTCCTATTACACTGAACAAGCACCTGTAATTTGTAGCTCTATTCATTATCTCAAAACACTACTCACATTCACAGTTATTCCAAGTTATGTCCACCACTCACACCCACGCCCACAACCATACAGAATTGATTCCACATCAGAGAATTTCCAGTTCCAGCATAAATTCACACCCGATCTGACGCTGTTCGTTTTCAAATAATATTGCATTAGTGCAATGATGTTTTCACATATATTGTCTTTCTATCAGGTGTGTAATAGAAACCACAGCATAGAGAGAAGTGTGTACATTGTAACAGGTACACACGTTGTAAATGTAGGAAAGACGATCCTTGCGTGTGTGTGAACTGTTAACATTTGAATCTGATGATTGCATATAGCGCTGTCTTATTCAGTGCGCGCAAGAACATGCAGATGGCCAGTTGCTGTGTGCTACAATATGCTGGCGGTGATCAACGCACATTTTAAAAAAAGAAAAAGAACAATATATGTGACGTTTTGAAGAAATCATTTTATGACACGAATAGTACCAATCAGAAAACATCGTCGAAGAAATTCAATATTATTTGAAAACGAACAGCGTCAGATCGGGTGTGAATTTATACTGGCGCTGTTAGAGTCAGATCATAAGCTCCTGTTCTGACTCTAAGTAAAAAGCATGAATTAATCAACAGAAATAACCGTGATCGACATTTTAAACTTAACAATTTACAGTGCATACCAATTAATAAATTTTATGTCCATTTGAAGTTAAAAAGAAAAAAAAATTTCACTCTCTCCCCAGCGGGGAATCAAACTCGGGTCTCTGAGGGATGGCTGGGATGCTGCACTTTGAGTGAGTAAATCTTAACGTTATGCCACAGAAGGCATTGCATTGTACTTGAACCTTTTGTGAAAGTGTTTACTTGATGTTTGGACTTCAGGCTTCACACATTCTATAGTTTATGCCTACATTTTGTAACATTTATTACTAAAATATTAAAAAGTTTCTGTTTTAACAATGTTTTAATTCAGATTACTTTAGAAACAGAACACACATGAAATGTGTGTGTTCCAAATAACGATCTATTATTTCCAGTCTAAAACTCCACTTCACTCCCAGATAATCAATCAAGGCATGAGCTGGGAGAAGTTTGTGCACGTTCTAAGTCGGTGGGGGGATGGAATAGCCGGCTTCTTGCAGCTTGTCTTTATCTGCACATTTAGAAGACAAAAGACGCTGGCGGAGAGGTGCGAATGGATTTAAGAAGCAGTTGGACTGGATGGATTTAACTCTCACAGTTCAGTCACTCCCAGATAATTAAAGAAGACATGAGGTGGGAAAACTTAGTGAACGTTCTGTGACGGTGGGGGATGGAATAGCCGACTGCTGGCTGCTCATCTTAATCGTCACATTTACAAGACAAAAGAGAGGTAAGAATGGTTTTAAGGTGGGCCGGATCTACGAGTTTTTTCGTAGACTCTGGTAATTCTAGTGTTAAAAATGTTGGAGACTTCACTCTCTTTATTCTAATTGTATACAGCTGTTCTGCCTGTTTACGGCAAAACAAATATGCTTTAATGTAAAGAGGCTGACCTAACTGTAAAACCCAAAGAATGTAAATAAAATGTTGTTAAACTGACTGAACAGCCTAACAGAGAAATTGAATATTCATTAAAATAATACACTGATATTCTTATTCAGAAAAAAGGTCTATGTCGCGATTAAAGTCAAAATGTCAACTTTAATCTAGAACTTTCCACTTTAATCTCATAGTTTATTTTGTCATTAGTAGAACACTATAAACTTCATCTTAAAATCAATGTTTAATTTACTAGAGTTTCTCAAATCCCATTGTAACTAAAGTAGCATGTTAAATGTTTTGTATTCTAAGTGTTCCCCAACCCAGTCGTTAATCACTATGTGCTTCTTAAACAGGCATTCTCTTACGCCAACAGGAGTGCACAGGCAGTGACAGCCACACAGAATACACTACAGCCCTGATATTACAGCTCTCAGAACATTTTAGAATGCTAAGATGTCATTGATATAATTTTTATGGTGAAATGCATTAAAGCATGTACGAGTATTAAACATATGGTGGGCATGGTGGCACAGTGGTAGTGATAAGAGGGTACCGTGAAAATGTGTGTGGCTTTACATCATACATCTCGAAGTGAGCGTGGAAATGGGCGTACACAATATTTTTCATATTTTTTATGTTACTTACCCTATGTTGTTTCTGGTGATGGTGAAGAATAAGTGTTAATCTCATGTTGTCCTGTAGAACAGAGATAACAAAGTTTGAAATACAAATGAGCATTCCTTTGAAAATGGAAATAAAGTAGCTATTGAATAATAAATGCATGCTGTACTGTCTTATTGCTGGAAGTGGGAGTGCTCAGGAGTTATTGTCTGGAAACAGACAAACTTTCTCTAGCTTGTGCCATGACCATGACCTCACCCACCTGTGAACTCACGATGTCGTCTTTTTTTATTTATCCGCACAGTCTTTCAATGTGTTCTGCTGTGACAACTGAAATACTTACAGAAGAAACTAGCTTTATTTTTTTAGATTCAATCAATTTCCAGGTGTTTTCAATGGCATTTGACATTTTTTCTCAATTTCAAGGGATTTAAATAATTTGGTTAATTTAAAGGTTTTTCAGGTTTTCAAGGATGTGTGGACATCCTGCTGGAACACAACATTCCCAGAAGTATTTAATAGTGTACAAATTGAGATGAGAGCTAGTGGGAAGCAGTCATTTGGTAAGAGAAACAGAGACTGTTGAGAGAAAAGCAGAAGATAAGAACAAGAGTCAAACTGAGCTTTTGGTTTTTCTGTTTCTTACTTTACTATTTGTCTCTAATTGTTTATATATATATATATATATATGTATATATATATATGTATACGTATATATATGTATTGTTAATGTTTGTTTGTTGTCACACATGTGCGCATGGGAGGCAGATAAAGGGCCTGAATGAGAGCAATTCCATGCCAGACCACAGGCCACACCATATACAATATCATGGGTCTCCAAAGTACAATCACCACATCTAACAAAGAATTTTCTACCTGTTAAGTAAAACTGAAACCAATTTAAGACACTGCCGGAGAGGCCCACCCATTAAGGCAATTTATAAGAATACAGTAATCCCTTGCTATATGTAAGCATATTTAAATATATATCGCAGATTTTTTGCTGGTTCGCGGATTTCTGCGGACAATGGGTCTTTTAATTCTGGTACATGCTTCCTCAGTTGGTTTGCCCAGTTGATTTCATACAAGGGACGCTATTGGCAGATGGCTGAGAAGCTACCCAACTTACTTTTCTCTCTCTCTCTCTTGCGCTGACTTTCTCTGATCCTGACGTAGGGGGATTGAGCAGGGGGGCTGTTCGCACACCTAGACGATACGGACGCTCGTCTAAATATGCTGAAAGATTATCTTCACGTTGCTACCTTCTGTGCAGCTGCTTCCTGAAGTGACATGCTGCACGGTGCTTCGCATACTTAAAAGCTCGAAGGGCACGTATTGATTTTTGCTTGTTTGTTTTTCTCTGTCTCTGTCTCTCTCTCTCTTTGTCTGCTCCTGACTGAGGGGGTGTGAGCTGCCGCCTTCAACAGCTTTGTGCCGCGGTGCTTCGCATAATTAAAAGCCAAACAGCCCTATTGATTTGTTTGCTTTCCTCTCTTCCTCTTGCCTGAAGAAGGGGCCTGAGTTGCCTCGAAAGCTTGCATATTGTAATCTTTTTAGTTAGCCAATAAAAGGTGTCATTTTGCTTGGCTTTTCTCTATATTCATAATGGCTAACACGGTACAACACCCTAGTACTACTCTCTCTTTCTGATAGTCTCTGCTGCTGAAGCGCACTCCTTTGAAGAGGAAGATATGTTTGCATTCTTTTAATTGTGAGACGGAACTGTCATCTCTGTCTTGTCATGGAGCACAGTTTAAACTTTTGAAAAAGAGACAAATGTTTGTTTGCAGTGTTTGAATAACGTTCCTGTCTATCTACAACCTCCTGTGTTTCTGCGCAAATCTGTGACCCAAGCATGACAATATAAAAATAACCATTTAAACATATGGTTTCTACTTCACGGATTTTCTTATTTCGCGGGTGGCTCTGGAACGCAACCCCCGCGATGGAGGAGGGATTACTGTATTGTGGTGCATGGTGTCAAATGCTGCACTCAGGTTTAAGAGAACAATAACAGATATAAGACATTTGTAGGCATTAACCCACATATCATTTGTTCTAAAACGTGATTAAAACTTGTCAAGAATAGAATGCTGAAGCAAGTAATCATTTAGCTGCTTAATTACTTCCTTTTCTAGAATTTTAATTAAGAAGGGCTAGTCTGAAGTTGTCAAAAACAGACCCTGCTGTGGCCCTGATTAGGTGTCCAAGGAGAGTGCAGGGACTGCTGGGGACAAGATCAGCCAGCGGGAGCTTTGCAAAGGGAAGTCAGTAAGGGAGGTCAGAAATCTAAAGTTTGATTCTGTGTTCACCCGCCTATTTTGCCATTAGTATCACCTGCCTTTGGATTATCTCTTTGTCCTGGATCACTGCCCCGGTATAGATGTATGGACTGCTTTGTGCCTGCTTGTTGTGTGAGTACTGTTAACTCAGATTTCATTCTTCATTGGAGGGAGCGCTCCCAATCTCAACACACCTCAACGCATCAGGAATACTGGCAGAACCGTTTTACATTACTTACTGAGATTATCTCTTCTGCATCATTTCCACATAATCAGTTGCCATTTCATAGGGACAGTCTGATGGTATTTGTGTTTATCGTGTTTGTTACTGTTTATGGATTTTGTAATATGTGTGATCGCCAGCAGGGTACTGAGACAGGGATTGCTTTTTTCGTTGTGCAGTTGATTATATCCTCATATTTTTTGTTTTTATACATTCTTGTTTATTACTGTTTAATCCATTGGTTTCTGTATCTCTTTGTGTGAGTGGTGTGAGTCAGGTCAAGGCTGGGAGTGTTTCTGGGGTCCCCATCAAAAAAATAAATAAATCACCATCCTTGCAGCGATGTGAACCTTAGTGGCACTGTACCTCTATAAAATTATTCTACATAGTTCAGGTAGATCTATTCCTTTGGAAGAATTGAACTTCATTAAATGGGAATGGATGAATTCAATTGAATTAACTATGAGGGGATGTACTATATAATTTCTAAAATCATTTATTTAGTTTTAGATACATGACAGAAAATAAGAGAAATCTTCTATGACGTTTGTCTTGTTATCTCTGGGTGTACATAATCTTTCAACATACGCTTCATTACTGTGGTCGCTGATTAATAATTTTTTAATTATTAAGTGCAGCCAGAAGAAGCCCGTTGGGCACCTGGAGCTGCTTATTCAGTGCGAACAGGAAGATGCAGGTGGTCAGTTGCTGTGTTTGACAAAATGCTTGACCTGGTGGCGATGAACACACATCTACTGTACAAGGTATGCATGTGTTACCCCTACAACATTCAGAGTCGGAGAGCTGAAGTTCTTCCATTCAGCCAGTGTTTAGAAACTGCGATAAGAATAGAGAGAGCACACGCATTGAGCTGGCGTCAGCTTCACATAGGAGGATTTATTCTTGTTTAAAAGAACATACTTCAGGTATCAATAAAATCACTGTAACTAAAGGCCTTCAGTTCAGTCCCATTCACAAAACATGGCCACAACACCCCTGACTTAAAACTAGAATAGTTTCTTTGCATTCACAATCCAACAATTTAATTTGTTTATGCTCATTTGACTTTTTAACACAATCTCATATTGCAATATCACAGTAACACCTTCAGTGACAAAATACACATCTATAAACAGCTATGTGTATTAGGTTCATTAACAATGGACGGTATATTTACTGCATTCATAAAATGCTATAAGTACATTTGCTTGTAACCAATTTAACACAACAGGATTTAATATAACTATTCTAACAATGTGAAATGGCTCTTTATTATACTATAATATAATTGCTATCGTTCTGGTCTCCTCCTTCAACAAAACATTTATTTTTGCAAAGTAACACATAAACAGAAAGAAAATGAAATTCTAATAAACACTGAACAAAATCAGTGCAATAAAACTAACTATTGGAAATGTAATGTCTAACAGAGACAATATCAAATTTTACATTTATACAGCACCAAAATATTTCTTTGTAGTGTAAAGAATTTTCACTTTAGTATCATCTCCAGTCATCAAATCACCAGGGGCCTCACGTATAACGCCGTGCGTAGAACTCACACATGGCGTTACACATGGCTTACATGGCGTAAGCACAAAAGCGGGATTGTGCGTACGCACAGAAAAATCCAGATGCAGGAATCTGTACGTACGCAAACTTTCACGTTCTTCTGCTACATAAATCCTGATCAGCGTGAAAAGTAACGCACATGCACGCGCCTTCTGTCCCAAACAACTCCTCCCAGAATTACGCCTCTTTGAATATGCAAATCAATATAAATAGCCCTTAAGCTCATCCTTCTGTGAAAAGACAATGGGAAAAGCACGGGGAAAATATAAAAATTTCAGCGAATACCAAGTGGAGGCAAAGGAAAAATGTACTATTTGTTGGTTTAAACAGTGATATAAACAACAAAAGGAATTGAAAAGGCGAGTCGTAGCCCACCGTCTGAGTGTCATATGAAAGTTTATTAGGGTACAGACAAAAAAAATAGGCACACAGTAGAAAAAAAGCACGAAATGTCAACTTTAATCTCGAAATTTCTACTTTAATCACGTAGTTTATTTTGCCATTAAAGTAGAACATCGTAAAGTTCATCTTAAAATCGTTTAATTTACTAGTTTCTCAAATCCCATCGTAACTAAAGTAGCACGTTAAATGCTTTGTTCTGTATTTGATCTTCGTTGTGCTTTGTGTGTGAATCACTACCTGCTTCTTAAATGGGCTTTCTCTTTCTCCGACAGGACACATAATCCATTACATTCGTGATATTACAGCTGTCTGAATAATTAAAATACTGAGATGTATACGTGATATCTTTTTCATAATATGAATGAAAGCATGTTATTAAACATGGGAACACGGTTCCCTATGTGTTCAACAGTGCTTGTTCATGTCTCACACAAGAGGCTTGCTGCGCCATGTGTGACCTTCGATGAAATAATTTATTGCAGCAGTACTGTCTCTTTCAAACGTACTAACCTCCAATTCCTGTCCTTACTTTTCTTTCTCCAAATACCCAATCGCCACACAGTGAGCTCAGTAATAGACGTGAAGCCATCTGTAAGCTTAGAATGCCGATTCTTCAAAACTTGTTTAAGGAACATTGAAATATCTTTGTAGGATGTGTTTAATTATTCTATCCATCTATCCTTCCAGTGTCGCGTCAGCACCAGCAAGAATAAAATGCAATGCAGAAACAATCCATGAACTAGGTAGCGCTGCGGCACCATGTCCTCACATGTTTAATTATTAACAATATAGATTATTTAAATGATGTTAACATTTTATCTGTGTAATATAATCAACATATTTTGCTGCATTTCTTCTTAAAAATGATATCGTCATCATATGTAAATACGCGCTTTATAAAGTGGCTCAGGTTGTGCAATACTATAACTGTAGTGCAAGTTTACAGTGGGGTAATTGTACTTATAAGTACAAACAGTTCTACAAAGAGCGCTTGATGGACTGATTGAGTGCGTTTATAGATCTTGGGATGAAACTTTTTCTGAACCGCGACTTGATATAGGAAAGGCTTTGAAGAGTTTTGCCGTGGCTGAGGCAGCGTCTGCTTCATGCTGTATACTGATAATTCTCTTTTCAATCAGCTGCTGCTGTGATTCCCCATTTAGATACAGTGATATAAATACTCCGAGTGGTGCAGTGACAGTAATATGGAAAAAGATGATCTGCTGTGGCAACCCTTAACAGGAGCAGCTGAAAGAAGAAGAAGATGCAGTGAGAGTAACAATACTAAAGCAGCTATGATATTTGGAATACTATGGCTATTCCCTGGACCATTATATTGCTGCAGGTTAATTACAATCAGATGCATTACACTAATAAACAATATGCAGTTAGTTTCAGTGTATTTATAAAGCCGTGTCAGGAATGTGGATCTAAGAAAGAAAGTGTGACCACACAGGAGCAGTAGCACTGCTTTAACGCTGGGTGCCGCCAGTCTGCAAAACCGAGCGGAGAAATTGCGTATGCCAGGGTATGAGGTACTGTGGAAATATGCGTAGCTTTATGCCAAGTTTAGGTTTTATACATCGCGATTTGAGCGTGGAAACGTTCGTACGCAACATTTCTGTGCGTACACACCGTTTATACATGAGGCCCGAGGTCACTAACAACTACACAAACCTTTTCCCTCAGAGATGTAGTCAGTTTGTTATTTCAGTTTAGCTTTCCCCGCCTACTACTCTCCACTACGCGAGTCATTTGCATTAGTAAGTTAGCACATATATAGCCATACAAAAAAAACTCTTACGAACTCAAATCATTTTATCATCATGTTCAAAATATCTCATTAACGATATTTTACAGTTTTAAAGCTTGTAATGTGCACTCCAATTATGGTGAATTTACTAACCTGCGATAAGAATAGAGAGAGCACATGCATTGAGCTGGTGTCAGCTTCACATAGGAGGATTTATTCTTCCTCTATTTGCTGTACTCTACTCTATGCTGATCATGCACGGAGTGATCATCTAACGACTTGGAGATGGAATAGCACTTAACTCATTTAAACCATGGTGAAATAAAACAAAATCCTTAAAATAAATAAACAGGTTGAATAGGGGTGCTTCTTTTCTCTCTGTTTTGTTTTAACCTTTAAAGTCTCTTTTACTCTGTCATCCTTTTCTTATTTCTGAGTTTACTTTTTTTTCAACTCTCTACACATGGGGTCCACTGCCTAAAGAAGAGTGCTCTTGGCTGATCTTCTAGAGGAATTTTGTCGTCACTTCTTATAATAAAAGGCGATGGAAAAAAAAAGAGGATGCAACATCGACAAGCTTCTGTTCCAAGACCGCTGCTTCCCCTAGGAAATCAAACTCAGTGTCAGGTGCTCCTTCAATGCAATAGTAACCACAGCACTAAGAGAAGTGTGTACATTACAACAGGTACACATGTCGTAATGTAGGAAGGACGGTCCTTGGGTGTTTGGGAACTGTTAACATATGAATCTAATGAATTCTACATTTTGTCAATTATTACTAAAACATGAAAAACCTTTCTGTTTTAGCTATGTGTTCAACAATTCCTGCCTCGCATTTCCTGTCATCCTACATTTACTGTACATACAGTAGATCGATTTAGACATGGAACACACATGAAATGTATGTATTCCAAATGACAATATATTGTTTACCCTCTACAATTCCAGGCATTTCACACCAAGATAATCACACTTGAGCTCTAAGATTCTTCTTTCCAACTTCAGCATCCAGTGGTGGGATCGGATACAAGCTGCTTGATGCTTGTGCTGATCAACACATTTGCAACACAAAAGATGCTGATGAGGAGGTGCGAAGGAATTTAAGGTGCCCCAGCATTACGAGTTTTTTCATAAGCTTCAGGGATACTAGTGTTAATACATCTAAAACTAGTCAGATTCAGTTCATACAATCCAGAGTCTCCAACAATTTTCAATTGGTATGTATGCTTTAAATCAGCAGGTTGCTTCCTTTAACACTTCAGACTTGTCCTTTAAAGACATTGTACAGATGATCACAAATATACAGGAAAATAGTGAAACAACAGCATGAAAATATTAACAAAGCAAGTTTAGGAAAACAAATGCATTTTTTGTAGTCCTTACCTTATTCTTTTGCATTCCTGAGCATAATTTTATTTTCCATTAGAGTAATGCTTTGCTAAGAGCTTACAATGAAATATTCACTTAAATTAGCTGAAAAACACTTACTGTGGGGTAAAGAACGCTGTCAAACTGAACTTCTCACCAGAGTAAACGTGAATGCATTCACACACTCAAATTTGGGTTCAACAGAAGCTATTCTGAGTGATATATTCTGAAAATAATACAAATGATGTGAAATTCAAACAGGTTGTCAAGTCTGAAACAGAGGTAGGGTTAGAAATCCATGAGAATATGTTGATAAGACAAACTGCTAGGTAACACTTTCTCAGAAAGAAATTAGAAATTTGCAAAGAAAAAGAGAAGGACCTCACTCTTTGACTGGAGAGAAAGAAGACAACAAAATGAGCCAAGAGGCAAAAGCTGAGAAGCCATTTGGTTATGAATCAAATTAAATATTCTGTGTATCATGGCGTAGGTTTCTCCCTACTCCTCTGAAACTCCCGCCACTGTGTCTAAAGGGCTGGTGCTGGAAACTCTTCTCTTAAAAGGTTATTATTTTCTCTCTTCTCACATTCAAGCCAATACTCTACTGAACTCTCACATCTCCTCACATGACCTCTTCAGACAGCTTAAACTTTCTATTGCTCAGCAGCGCTGCTCAGGTTTTATAATACATTTGTGCTAGTTGATCTGGATTTGCCTTGCTCTTTTAGGATTCCTTTCTTCTTGTACTACCAGAACTCCATGTCTGTCTAATGGAGCAATATTTAAAGCTGAATAAAACAAACACTGCTAAATATTGTTAAATATTAATAGTGATTATAAATCAATATTTAACACTGATGAAAACATTTGGAAATAAACCAATATACATACTGTTTTCACATATTATATATTCCCAGTACTTTTATTATAATCACCCTCATACCTTCTTTAAGAACAGAAATGCAAATTATGTACAACACCTTTAAATAATGTAAAAGTGAACTATTTAATTTCTGATCTCGGTTTAGCTACACTTTAGATTAGTAATTTAATAGATTATTTATCTGTGGTGGGCTGGTGCCCTGCCCGGGGTTTGTTTCCTGCCTTGTGCCCTGTGTTGGTTGGAATTGGCTCCAGCAGACCCCCGTGACCCTGTAGTTAGGATAGATAGATAGATAGATAGATAGATAGATAGATAGATAGATAGATATAGTGGGTTGGATAATGGATGGATGGATAGATTATTTATTATGTATTTATTGTATCTGATCACCATATAAAATGTAGCAAAGTATTTAAAGGTGATTTGCCATGTCAATCCAACATTATTTTTAAAACATGATTTAGTAAATTATTGTACATAAAATTAATAAATCCATTAATATAATTATACAATTATTGTACAGTATACATACTATTCTAATAAAAATGCAATTGTTTATTAAATTCAGAGCAGTTATTGTAAAATTTACATGGGTGTTTGTGCTGCACTAAGAGACTATTAGAAGTTATCAAACAATTCTGAATTTTCTAGATTTAAATAAGACAATCCAAATGTTTTGAAGAGTTTTGAGAAATCACAAAAATGGTAAACCAGAGTATTCTAAAGTGTACTCAGCTACAAAAAGAAATTACCCGATACGTTATGTGTATGTGGGAACAAAATGTGCTCTGTGATTAATTAGTGTCTCAACCATTCTGCTTTGTTTCTGATGAGGCTTTGATAGTTTCCATACTCTCGCAGTTTCTTGCTGGGTATCAAGAAATTGACTGGTGGGATATGAAAATGTAGAACAGTGAAAGTGATTTTTTTAATTTTACAAAGGATAAAATTAAAGGCAGAAAAAGTAAGCTGTAGCACATACTTAAAATAAATAAACTATAGAGAAGCTATAGTAATTGCAATCTGTTTAACATCAGATTCTAAGAAAATGTCTTGAAAATTGAATCATTTCTACGTAAAGCAATGGAAAATTATCCCTAGTACTTTTCAATGGATTAAACCAGTCATAGTCAGATTACCAGCCTTTGCAATGATATTTGAAACACGCTTGCAGGTCCATACTATTACCCATTTTTCACGTTCAATTGCTCTGTTATGGTAATAGTCAGAGGCACACCATGTAATAATTACTTACAGCTGACTTAAGAAAAGAATATTCAACACCCCCACTGTTCTACTGGAAGAGCTTTCTGCACTATTAACTCATTCATGTTATTAATACTCTCCTGTTAATTCTGACTGGCTACTTCTTGACTTTATCATAATTTCATGCCTATTTAGATTGTGGCAAGTGAAATGGGTGTTATTTTTAATGATGCTTCTCTGAGAAAATAATAACCTTAGTAATGGAATTCAAGTGTAAGGAAAATTCAAGACAAGAAAGTGGGAGTGCTTTAAAGTTTATTTATTTAATTTTTTTTAACTTGAAAGATTTTTTTTTTGGTTTGTTTTTTTGTTTATATTCAATCTTCCCTTTAGCCATCTGCAAAGCTAGTATATATAAATCAGAGATATAACATGCATTTAAACACATGCGATGACACATCATTGCTGCGATTCCCTAAAGAGTTCCCACAAGTGTCAAATCCACAGTTAGTTATTCACTTCCAAGTATTAACTTCAAGTTACTGACCAAAAATGTCACATATTCCCTACACTCAACTGAAGTAATTAACAGATACATAAAAACATTGTTAGAAAACCCTTAGGTGTGATGCATGCCCCAAAGGATCTGGAATGATACATCTATTTTAAAATTTAAGATCTCTAGGAAGCAGCACATTGAGGCAAAAAAGACTTAGCCAGAAAAAAAAAAAAAAAAAAACTGTTGATGTCCTGGAGACAGAGTCAAAAACATGGAATATTATATGAATGGCTTTTGGCTTTTATTAAAGAGTATTTAGCATAAAATGAATCCGCTTCACGAAATATGTTTTTAATAAAGGATATATACTTTATTTAAAGTGTAGCATATTAGGTAATTTTTTCAGAAATCTGATAACACATTTTTTATATACTGTAGATACAGTACAACATTATACATCTAAATGATATGCATGTTCTTTTATATCATCCATCCATCCATCCATTGTCAACCCGCTGAATCTGAACACAGAGTCACGGGAGTCTGCTGGAGCCTATCCCAGCCAACACAGGGCACAAGGCAGGAACCAGTCCTGGGCAGGGCGCCAACCCACCGTAACTTTTATATCAGACTTAGGGTAATTCAAATAAATTATAAACAAATGAAACACGGCCATTGTAAAGAAGCTTGTGGATGGACTGGCAAGCCAGATGGAATGGTTGTTGATACCTTTGCTGGATAGGAAACTAAAATAATGAAGTACCAATGAAGGACTGCCTATAGTGCAATGTGTTTCTCCAGTATGCTGGGTGGCAGCATACCTTCTGGTTTAGGTTCCCACAGAGATGCATGGGACGTGTTGTTTGAAGAGGCATCCCTGTTGGGAACATACCAGCATAAGAAATTTGACAACCCATTCAATCCATCAGGCTCATTTGTTTAGATAACTAAGCTTTCCCGCTATCTTATTTAGGTATTTCTTAAAGGCTATCAAGGTTTCAGCTCCAACTACAGAACTTGGTAGTTGGTTCCAGATTCCCATAAATCTTTGAGTAAAAAAGTGCTTCCTGGCTTCAGTCCTAAATGCACTTCCCCTTAATTTCCACTGGCATCCTTGAGTATGTGTTTCACTCTGAAGTTGAAAGAATTCTGCTGGATCTACCTTATCAATGCTTTTAAGAATTTTGAAGGCTTAGATTAGGTTTTCACACAGTCTCTCCTGCTCAAGATGAAACAGGTGTAATTGTGCGGGTAGAACATGCCCTTAAGTCCTGGGATGTACCTGGTTTATCTTGTTCTGTTGTCCATATCAAACTGACAGGTGCTATGAAAGACCAGGAAGAGAAGTCAAAATGAAAGCAAATGTCATAACCGGGAGAATAATAGTGCCATGTGACAAAAGAGGTTGGAAAAGAGCGAGATCCATAAACAAAACAGGGGTCTAAATTAAACTCAAACTCAAAGTAGCACAGCAAAATCCCTTTTAGAAAGTCGTAATAAAGTTGGACATTGACTTGCTGACCTGGAAGCTATTTATGGTGTCATGCAAGTCCTTGATTACTGCATGGCAACCATGCATAAAATGTTGTTGTAGAATTCTAGAAATGTAAAATAAAATCGGAAAAATAACCCTAAATAAAAGGTCTAATTAACCCCATAGTTGAAAATATTGTTGTAACATACACCCCTAAATTCTTTTCACAGGTTGCTTCCTGTAGGACAGTGTCTCCCATTTTGTATTTATAATTGACATTCCTTTTGCTCACATGTGGCACTTGGCACTTTTCTACATTAAACTGCATATTCCAAGTGTTCACTCATCTCTGAAGCTCATTGAAGCCTCCTGGATTGTTTTTATGCCTTATAGGTGTCTGCCTTTCCTCCAATTAAAGTATCATCTGAGAATTTCAGAAGTTTACTGACTATACAAAACAGTTTTCAAATAAATAGTGCTGTGCTCAAAGATAATCCATAAATAATCCATAAAAACAAGGTAAAAGGAGGTTAAAAATCCAATAAATATTCCCATTAAAACAAGGTTAGAATCAACAGGCTGGAAGCAGTCCCTTTTTAAAAAACTTGGTGCCTTCTCCTTTAACTGGTGGCTCCCCTGCATCTCCCATACAGGCTTTGTAACAGGAGAGTCGCCCTATCTGCAGGTGCAGCTGACTCTCCTCCTGCTCTGGTAGCCTTCCATCCACTGGCTCCATGCGGCTACTTTACTGGACCAAGATCTGGGTTCCCCAACTGCCAGGGCGCTCACGCCTTATGCAGCCTTACGCAGCCTTACGTGGTGAGTCATTCACACTCCCAGCCACTCCAGCTCAGCTGGAGCGACCGCTACTTTCTGCCCCTGCCCACCGAGTGCCAGCCACACACTACACTTTAGGGGCTCTTCTCCTAGCCTCTGCCTTCACCAGCAAACCTGCTCTCATTCGCTCACTCGCACCGCACTGCACCAGCTCTCCATGTCTCCAGCCTTCTTCTCCCTTAACCTCTGTCCTTCTATTTCTCCTTTTTTCTCCCCTTCACACTTGCGCTTCTTTTTTATAATGGGGACGTTGTACAGGTGTGGCGATTAGCAGATCACGGCATCAATTACGGACACGGGCAATCCCGCACATGTGCACTTCAGTGCGGAAACACTGATGCCCGCATCGTACCCGGAAATCGCTCCTGCCACACTACCATACCCCCTACTTAGAGCCGCGAGTGCTGTGATTATTTATTTAAAAGCTGGCCATCCGTTTAAAGACACAGACCCGCTATATCACATTGGTCAATTTAGTTGTCTTGGGTCAGGAATACAATATTCCGCAGTACCATCACACCGTATTTGTAATAATGTTTGTACATCCTAAATGTAAAATATGGCAACAGAAAAATGACGTAATTTATACATATGTAATATATGGTTGTCTCAATGATTAATGGTCGGGGGTAGGGTGGATAGAGTTTATACTAGAAATAAAACTGGTAAACTTACTACTTTCAGTTAAACAAAGACAATCATTGCAGACAAATGTTGGAAATCCACTATGGTTATACAAACAAACAGTAACCTCATTGGGATTAATGGATTCAGAAAAGGATTTTCAGTAGACAGGCTCACTGAGGTCATTATTTTATTATCTTCAATGTTTATGGACCTACCTGTTGATTATGTAGCCAGGAAATGCAGTGTTGGGTCAGCTTTATTACCCTGCTTTTATGGGATACACCTATTTGATACAACAATAGCATCAGTGATGAAGGAAATGCTAGAAAGCAAGAGCAATACAGTACTGCAGAATGAACACTAAATAGCATCCTGCATATTAAGTCAATGGGCTTACTTTTAAAAAATAAAAGTGGCTGTAGGAAAGAAATGTTGTTGACTTCTTGAGACCAGGTTTAAACAGGCTGAACAGCTGGAAGGTAAAAAAATGAGTCTATTCAGTTGTAAAAGCAGATATATTACAAATACCTTTACAAAAAACCATCACTGTGTGCACTCTTCAAATTGAAAATTGAAAACCACGTGAATTTCGAATTGTGTACTACAAGAAGCCATCCAACAGTTTAAGAATGGTGGGAAAGAGAACAGCTTTTTGAAGCCGAGTTAGTTGCTGTTGCTTCAGCAGACACCAGTGGCCATGCTATACTGTAAGTCATGTGGCTGGTAGCAGGACTAAAGTGTGAGAGACAAAAGCACAATGACACAAATACACAAAGGAAAAATGTGCGCAGAAAGAAATGTGTGCAGCTAGTAAACCTTGCTTAGTAATATTTTTAAATTACATATAAAAACACATATGCCTATATTTGTAGTTATGGTTATGATATATACAGTAAATCTCTTATGAATTATACACTACACATACTGTAAATGGAGAGAAGATATATTAAAAAAATGTAAATAAAAAGAGAAAGTGTACTGTGGCTCACCCACTAGAGCACATAAGAACAATCCCCACCTCATGAGAGATACAAGAATTGTCAGGCTGGTGTTAGTACAACCATCTCTCTAAATGTGGACAAGGTGAAAGAAATGATTATGGACTTCAGGAAGGCCTATGCAGTCCACACCCCACTGCACACTAAGGGCTCTGTGGAAGAACTGGTCAAGAACATCAAATTCTTAGTGTGCATCTGGGTGCTAATGGTAATTGGTCAATTAACACCATTCCATAGTCAATAAGGCACAACAGTATCACCTTCTTTGGTGGCCGAAGAAGGCAAGCCTATCTGCTCCCATTCTTACCACATTCTACAGAGGCACCATCGAGATCATTCAGACCAGCTGCATCACTGTCTGGTATGACTACTGACGATAAGGTACTGCAATGGATAGTGAACACAGCAGGAAAGATCATTGGGACCTCTCTGCCTCCCATTCAATACATCTTTTTAAAGCACTGCGCCTGAAAAGCCTAATGCTTTGTGTAGGACTGCTTCCACCCGTCCCACTGCCTCTTTCCCTCACTTCAATCTGGCAGAAGGTATTGCAGCATCCGAACAAGTTCTGCCAGATTCTGCAACAGCTTCTTGTGACACCCTGTGTAGTTGCAAGGTTTACACCAGACTACACAGTGGGCATCTTGTAGTTAGGGACCGACCTGGATCAGACTTGAGAGAAGTCAGACATGGAGACATGGACACAAAAATGTGGTATTTCCAAAATAAAAGTGGGTTTTATTTACAGGTGCACAAAACACAAAATAATGTCCCAATCAAAAACAGTGAATTATATTTATAGGGAAGCTATCATTCTCAAAAATGAAAAATAAAGACAAAAAATTATATAAACAAAATTGTAGTCTTGATAAAGAAAACTGTGCTCAGGAAGAAGCTACACAAAACACAGTCCACTGAATCCACAAAAATATTTACAAGGGGAAAAAAAACAGTGTATATGCAGAAAAACCAAAGTGCACTACAAACCCAAAATCTATATATACCTCCACCAAAATTATACTGTAACTAGGTGATATCTAGTTATATACAAGAAAATGTTTACAAAATAAAGGCACAAACTGCTGTTTGGTATAGAAAGGAATGAGCTATACCACCACACTACCAAGTCTAAAGACAACCCCTTGAGGCAGGCAGTGCCTCTTATAGTCAGGGAACAAATCTTCAACCAATCCTGTGACACGTGGCTCCCTTACACCAACCGCAACTGACGCAGGTGCCTTCTCACAGGTGCTCATCTCAAACTTTGCAAGGCATGTATTAAATAGAGTTAGCAGCCTCTTATACGCAAACTTGAGCGCATCCCATTGCACATTCCTTGGAAGAGCTGATACGCTCTCTTGCCGCAGATCTGCTCCTAGTAGCTTATTTATACAGTACATATGTTGCACTTGTTGCTATTGTTTATTTATTATTATTATTTATTTATTTATTTTATATAAATTTATTACTATTTCAAATTATTACCATCTATTCACTTACCTATTTATTTAGTTATTTGTTTGATTTTCTATTTATAGTATAGTGTAGTTCTTTACCTGTCTTGCACTTGTTATATGGCAATTTAACACCATGGCACTATTGCCATAGTATTTATTTATATGTTTCCCCATGGTCCTGGAGAAGGTTATTTCTTGCCACTGTAGGCTGCAACACTGCATATGGATGTTATGAAAATAAAGCCACTTGACTTGACTTGACTTCATACCCCCTCTGACTTTGTCCATGTTATTTTAACATGCTATTAGTAATTAGCAGCCTTTAAAATGTCAATGCTGAAACTTGGAGGTGCCAGAGAGCCATCTGGTAGATCCTGAAACCACTGCACTCCTTATTGTTCCTCAGCCCCTAATATAACAGGACAACAAAAAAATGATCTTGGATCTCTTTTTTGTTAAAAGTGATGTATGGCTTTCACAGACCCATACAGGAACTCTGCGCTCTCTTCTACTGGCCTGGAAAATTGCATTGCTCTCCTACTGTCTCCCCAGGATCATTTCCCTCCCTTTTAGTTAGAACAGTGGATTTCAAACAGGAAGCCAATGTCTGCGTTGGGTCCACCAATATGTGCTTCTTCAGTGGCAATGGTGGGGCATAGCACTACTAGCAGAGCTCAATTTTTTTTTAAAAAGAAATCAATTTCAATGATTTTGTTTAAATCGGTTTTATGTAGTTTTTAAATTAACATAACTGAGAATGTTCTGCAATTGTGGCATTAAAGTAGTCATGTTGCCAGTGTAGTTATGGGCTAGTGCTGTAGTTTTCAGTCAGTGCGGTACACAAGCTGCTGTCAAGTGGTATGCAAGGAAACCAGTAAAGTGAAGGGGGCTATGAGCCTTCAAATGAACTGTAGTTACACAGCGGCTGAACCCAAGAATACATGCTAGGCTCCACCACTCCATGTCACAGTAATCCTGCAGCAAGTCTCCACTCCTGTCTCACTCATCCAATCTCACTCTCTTATTCCATATTCACTGCCAGAGGCAATTCATACCCATGCAATGAGTTGATGAGAAAACGAGACTCAGTTTCTCAGGGAATGTTGCTCTGGAGTGATCTGACTGCCAGGATTTTGACTCCTGTCACTGATCTCAGTAAAGAATAGCAAAACAAGACCCATTTTTTTTTATTTGGGACTACTAATCAGGTGGTTCAGTTGCCTCTTGCCAAACTCCCTTTCCTTTACATTCTCAGTGAATTGATGGTAATGGCACTTCTGACAGCCACAGAGAATTTTATCAGGGTGTTTCCAGGATGTGAGCTTTTCTGTCTTGTTCTATACCCCGTAGGGTTTTCACTTCCAGATCAGCATACATTACCTGGTATACCACCTTAGGGTAGCCCATCTCCTCCTACATTGGCATGTATAGGTGCGACTTCACAAAGTAACTGTGAGTCTGGCTATCACTTCTTCAAGAGCTTGAAACAATCTGTATTCATAAGAGAACCACAGAAACTGGACTGGCCTAAGTGGCTAAAAGCAGAAGAAACTCCATTAGACAGAGAATAAGGTGGAAAATTGAGAGATAACTACTCTCTTCTAAACTGATTGGATCAAACATAAGGTTTAGTGCTGAAAAACACTATAAAGGTAACAACAGTAATTAATAGAACAAGCCTTTAAAATACAGAACTATAACAGAGGGATAAAAATGTTCAACATTAGGGGTAAGAATATAATATTGTCACAAAACAGTAAAAGTCTTACTTCCATGTTTGAACAACATGCAAAATGCTGTCACTCTCCTGCACCATGATAAGCCTTTTTTCACATTGCATTATTTATGAAGCTATGTATTTTATCACCAAGCGCACTAGCCACATGTCTGTAAGATTTCTGTCTATGTATTGTGAACACTTATGTCTAATTTCTCACAAGTAGCTCTTATTTTAAATTTTAGCATTGCTTTACTGGTCTGAAATGAATGGTCCTTTTGGTGCTTGCAAAGTGAGTTTTACATCTATAAGTAGTGTTTTTTGTTTATTAATGGCTTAATATTTCAGAAGGCTTCATGGTTTCATTAGCTAGTACCTCACTGCAGATAAGACACATTGCTCACCATGCTACATGGTAAAAGTAAATCCATACTTCAGAACTTGTTGTTCATTTGCTATTTTAGCTTCCCAGTTTGGTTCAGGTCTTTGGGACTAACCTTCTGAGGTTAATAGGGAATTGGAAGAGATCAGGAGAAGGTGATGCTACAGGGTGTTCAAGTCCATGTTCATTGGCTTGCAGTGTGTAATAGATTTTCATTTGCTTGTGACTGAGCATTGTGATGTCAGTCGTTTCCATTGCCCAGTATGTAGATGCAACATTTCTCTGACTGGGTGTAGAAAATAAGTCTGCAATTAGTATCACCATAAAACATTAAAGTAATGGCTGATTTCCATTTTTTTAACTTATGCTGATGAACCACCTAGGGCGTTCATTACGGAAATGGATATTTAAGTGTGACCCTAACTGTATGGAACAACTAATACAGGGGTGTCTAACTCAGAGCCCAGAAGGCCACAGTGGCTACAGTTTTTTTTTTTTGGAGCCAATTTTCCATTAGCAACCAGTTACTTCTGCTAATTGAACAGACTTCTGTTGGATAATTTTTATTGACTTGCTTGTCAAACCCTTGATGGTTACTTTTTTATTAACTAGCAGCTGAGCAAAAACGAGATGCAAAGCAAGCCAACATTTAACCAGCGAAGACAAGCACCTCAAAATTTAACCAGTTTCGGAATTAAAAATCAGTTTGTGTTTATTTCCAAGGCTTGTTGGTGCTCATATTCTGTCTTACCAGACATTTTCAAAACTGTAGATTTCTTTTTTCTGTGTTTTTCAGACATTCACATGATGGACGCACGGCTGTAAATCAGATCATGTTAACGTGTCATGTTGGTTTGCATATCATTATTGTTTATTTGCTGACTAAGGAAAAAAAACAATAAAGGCCTCAGAGCCTTAAGAAACATATCAAATAAAATTAAGGTAAAAGACATGTGCTTCATTATCAACAATAATTGGTGATTAATGAAGAAACTGGTTGGAAAGAAAACCTGAGGCCACTGTCACCCTCAAGAGCTGAGTTTCACACCCTTGATTAATAGATATATAGGTAGATAAGACAGCGCTCTCAAATTCGTTTAATCTAATTCTATCCAGGCAACATCACATGCAGGGTCTGAACCAACTGTTTATGGGGTGCTAGACCGTCGCAGGGTTCACTCACCGGCATATACACTGGTCTAATTTAGACACCCCAATTATAACCTAACATGCTTGTTGTGTCGGATATGGAAGAAAAATTGGAGTACCTGGGGATAAACACTAGGAGGGAGCATGCAGATTCCACACAGATCCCGAATAAGTGATAAATTACAAACCAGAACACATCACACCACCCCTGAGACAGATAGAGTGATTGATATTATTAGTGTGGACTTTACTCTTCAGATCATGTGAAGGATAGCTGATGACCCATTTACCTATAAAATTCCATCAAAAAAATCCAGAAACGAAGGAGTTAAGTCTTTGAATTTTGTGATATTATACTGAAAACTCTTGCTGTACATACAAAATAGGAGGTGAACAAATAATTCGAGGCATTCAGGTAGCTTTCGTTTTATACAGAATGTGAGTTGTTCCTTTATCAACTGTTTTGCAGTCAAAGGTGTCTGAATCAGGCACGCCACATTTGCCTTGACATGCCCACACAAGTCAGCAGATTGTCATTGATGTTTTCACATAGCATTCTTGCGTGGGGGTGGACAAAACCACTCTAGAATTCTTCATAGTCCAGTTGATTAAGGACAAAAATTAACCCTCTGCTTTTTCATGCATTTTCTGCCTTGATAAAAAAAGACTTGCTTGACTTAAAAGAAACTGCAATTACAGAATTTCCACTTGATTTAGATTAAAGACAATGACATATATAAAACAGATTCTTATATGCATAAACAAAATATAGGCATTGGGTTTTGCATGGAATATAGACAAGTGCTTGTAACAAAAGTGTCTTAGTTAAAGTCCTTGAAAAGCTTTTCAACTATCCAGTTTTAAGTGCAAAGCCAGGTTTTTCTTTAGTCAATGAAGTGGTTAAATAACTTCTCTGCATTTTCATTTTCCAACAAACATGTTTTTATTCTTCTCTCCAGGTGCCAAAAAGGTTGACCAGTGCAATGCACAAGTCCATTTCAGGATTAATCCCCTGCTGTGCCCTTGGCAGTGCAAACTGTCACAATGTTGTAAAACAGGTAAATAACATAGACTTTATTAAAAATCAGATTATGAACTAATGGGAAACCGAACACCAGCACTGACCTGCAGAGTCACCTGCTGCTTTTAGCATCAGTAAACAGCATCTGATGATTAAATACAGAATCTGACACAAGCTAAATGTGAAAGCCAGGGCTATTTTTGACAAGCGCACATTTTTACTGTCCTAATTTATATTCAAATTTCTCTCTACATTTTTATACAGAGTTAGTGAATGAAATGTGTTAAAGGGTCTGCAGTTTTGTTATTTTTTTAGTTTAGTGCTGCTGGTCAAGGTGTGCACACTAGAGTGGGTTTTCCAAAGAAGTAACTGGTACCTTTCTTTTATTGTGTGCTTAAAAGAAATGTGTGCATCAGCTGGAATGATTATTTGAATTGTGATAATTTGTTTAATGTTTGTATTCACAATGATCCAATGAGACTGCTTATAATCTTATACTAGCAGAACATTGAAGGTATTTTTATTCTTGTAGCAGATAAGTGATTTCACTTTTAAGAAACAGAACATAATTAAAATTGTGTGCATTGCTATAGTATACCAAGTATGGAATTTAAAAAATCACACCTGCAGGGTCTAGGAGAGCAATTTTCATACAAGTACTGGTGCCGCATCCAATGTTGTTTTGTGCCTAGCATCCAGTACAATGACGGACAGCACTCCCTTATAGAATTATCTTTTGTATGATTTGATGATTTAGGCACTGAGAATATGCACACACTCTTTGTTGGACCTCATGCCTTAGAAATAGTCATTCCAGTGTTCATTCTTTACTTAATATACATTTTGTAGTGCTCCTTAGAGTACAATATGAGTCAGGATTGACTGTGTTGCAACTCACATGTCTGTTAGGTCTACAATTATTATGGAATTAGCAGCTAAATTACCATGTTTTAGGTTTCCAGTACATGAGCAAAGTCTCCCTAGAGTATCATTATTTTGCACTACATCATCAATGATAAAATCTTCCTTCACATTAACTGCATGTCAATTCTGGATATGGACAAGTATCGAACAGTGCCATTCTCTGTCTAGTTAGTGTCAATGCTTGGATCCAATCACAAAACAAAAAGATACTCCATAGAACAATTTAGTCGAAGCGTTGGACTTTTTGATTTAATGGAATTTAAGAGTACATCAGAGGTATCAGAGAATCCATTGTGCAAGCCCATAGTAAGCATTACATGAAATATAATAAGAATTTTCTGTGTTGTGTTCTTATTGATTGTCATATAAAGTAAGCAAGGAAAAGTATACTTCTTGATGGCCAAGATAGAAAGTAGACAGGTTCAAGCTAGCATTGGTAAAATTGAACTTTATTTACTCATCAATTCAAAAGGCTAGACGAATCCTGAAGTCACACAGAACTAAGCAAAGACAAAACCAAAAATGTTGAAAAAACATTACTCAGAAACATACTTCTTTTTGCTAAAGTTTTTGCTGTATAAGAAACAATGTATAGACATCTTCTAAGCATGCAATACACTCTTGTAAAGATGGCCCCTTTGCATACATGCTTTCACATATGTCATGCCACCTAATGACAAAAGGCCATTTTTTTTTACTGAATTCTGACATTTTGAGCATATTTACATGTCCTAGAGGAAATACACATATACAGTAATCCCTCCTCCATCGCGGGGGTTGCGTTCCAGAGCCACCCGCGAAATAAGAAAATCCGCGAAGTAGAAACCATATGTTTATATGGTTATTTTTAATATTGTCATGCTTGGGTCACAGATTTGCGCAGAAACACAGGAAGTTGTAGAGAGACAGGAACGTTATTCAAACACTGCAAACAAACATTTGTCTCTTTTTCAAAAGTTTAAACTGTGCTCCATGACAAGACAGAGATGACAGTTCCGTCTCACAATTAAAAGAATGCAAACATATCTTCCTTTTCAAAGGAGTGCGTGTCAGGAGCACAGAATGTCACATAGATAGAGAAAACAATCTCTGGCAAACAAATCAATAGGGCTGTTTGGCTTAAGTATGCGAAGCACCGCGGCACAAAACTGTTGAAGGCAGCAGCTCACACCCCCTCCGTCAGGAGCAGACAAAGAGAGAGAGAGAGAGTTTGTTTTTCAAGCAAAAATCAATACGTGCCCTTCGAGCTGACATGCAGCTGCACAAAAGATAGCAACGTGAAGATAATCTTTCAGCATTTTTAGACGAGCGTCCGTATCGTTTAGGTGTGCGAACAGCCCCCCTGCTCAATCCCCCTACGTCAGGATCAGAGAAAGTCAGCGCAAGAGAAAAAGAAAAGTAAGCTGGGTAGCTTCTCAGCCATCTGCCAATAGCGTCCCTTGTATGAAATCAACTGGACAAACCAACCGAGGAAGCATGTACCAGAAATTAAAAGACCCATTGTCCGCAGAAACCCGCGAAGCAGCGAAAAATCCACGATATATATTTAAATATGCTTACATATAAAATCCGCGATGGAGTGAAGCCGCGAAAGGCGAAGCGCGATATAGCGAGGGATTACTGTAGTGTAAAATGAAAGACAATGACTCCTGCTGCAATCAAGTTGCATTTTCATTCATTAACTTTCATTTTTAGAGCTTTTTAATTTGACTTTATATGATAGCAGACTCCACTGCCTAACACGTGTTACATTTTAGGGAATTTTACATAAACATATTTACCCACTGTGGAATATGTCCAAAGACGACAACTTATAATTCTGACGTACAGCAACCTTTCACCTTTCATATTGTAGTAGTAAGTTGTATTGACAATAAGAATACAAGTTCTTAAGAAAAACTGTATGCAGTCCTCTAATAAAAATGAAAAGAGTATTAATTTAGCTAAAGAGTGTGTAAGAACTGAAGATTGAAAAATATGCAAATGCTCCTAGAACTTCCACAGCTCAACTACATTCAGCCATGTTTCTTATCTATGTTCATTTTTCACAATCACTGTCAATAATATTTTTGTTATGAACTTCTTCCAAGGCAAATTAGGTGTTGGCCTCCAAAAACAGGCTAGTCTGCCCAGTAGAGGCAACCTTTACTTCAGCCAGGTCCCTAATTTAGCCTTCTAGCTTCAGTTGGAGCAGGCACACAAATGGAAAGGTGGGTAAATAACTATAAGTAACTCAAAAACTGGTGGTTAAGGATGACTGCAAACCTTTGGCTTTTATAAATGGACAAGCAACAAGACTTTATAAACTAAGGATTTATTTGCAAAAATAGCAAAATTACAGATACAAGGCTTACAAGAGAAAAAAGAAGCACAAAGAAGTTTAATAAAGGGCATTCCTAAAATGAACAAAATCTCAATATGCAAACCACTAGAAGAATCTAATAAGAAAGTGAAAGATAATAATAATAATAATAATAATAACTAATAATAATAATAATAACTAATAATAATAAAAATAATAATAATAATAATAAACAAATAATAAATCCAATCACAACTGTAGTAGTACTCACAGTAGTACTCACACTTTAATAAATGATTCTACTGTAACTCCTGGCTTTTCAGTTAGTTTAAATAGTCAAAAGGAAGGCTCAGGAGTACTGACATCTGGGTGGTCCCATCTCTCGGGGCTCCACCCACAAAGAACATGGTATATCAGTGCATTCAAAGAGACAGTAAACTATTATCTTCTTTCTTTTAAAACCAACAGAAATAACAAAAAGACATGAAAAGTAATAATTTAAAAATAACAAAAACAACAATAAAACACATCCTTTCAAACAGATACATGACAAACATACTGCATGTGGCTGTTATGACTGCTGGTTTGCTAACTCAAAACTGTGAAACAAGAGTCACACCAGTACTCCACGCTGGCCTAAACAAAATGTGTAAGACTTGCCTTCCCAAGTCAGCAAAAAAAAAAGGATTTTGAATTCATAAACTCAAAGGAGGGAGACAAACCATAAGAAACCCCAACAGATGATAAAAACAAAAGCTTCTTTAAAATGAAAGGTTTATTCAAAAATGTGACAAAAACAGAAGCAGTTTAACAGATTTGCTTAAAAGGAAATAATAGGGCCAGGTCTGCTATCCATAAGTTCATAAATCAAAAATGAGAAACTGAAAATTCAAACCAAAATTAAAACATAGCTATGTAACGATGCAGGTTCGCTCCATGCTCCCATCCTGCTTCTGGGAGTCCTGGAACCCGACACCGTCTGTAATGTTACAGATGAGCTGGACAGTGAGGCACAAACATTGAAGCAAGGGGATGGTGCAAAAAGTGCAAAGTGCTTTTATTTTAAAACAACAAAAATCAAATTGCCCAAAATAAAGTGCAGTGTATCACAATTCTTCAAATAAATAATCCAATAAAAACAAGGTGAAAGGTGGAGGTTAAAATCCAATAGAAAAAAATCTTTTAAAAACAATGAAGTTAAAACAATGGCTGGAAGCTGTCCTTTTTAAAATCACAAAGCCCGGTGCATTCTTCTTCTGATAACTGGCGACTCCCCTGCTTCTCCCATCCAGGCAATGCACCAGGGGAGTCACCCTAGCTGCAGCTGACCTGCTCTGCCTGCTGGTCTGGAGGCTTCCCGATCCCTGGCTTTGGTTCTGCTCTCCCCAGACCGAGACTTGGGTTCCCCCACTGGGGAATCCACCTCCCAAGCCTCTGTACTCCCGCTGTCTTCTGCGGCGAGCCATCCTTCTTCCGGTCACTTCCACTCTTCAAAAGGCTCAGTGAGAGTGGCCACTACCAAATGCCCTAGGTGTCGGCCAAACACCCTGCTAGGGATCACTGCTCAGCTGCCATCTTCACTCGACTCACACACCAGCTTTCTCCTGCCTGCTTCCTGCTGCCTTCTTCTCTTCTCTTAACCTCCGTTCACTTCCTTTTCTTCTTCTCCTAGCCACCTCGCGCTTCTATTTATTATGGGGACATGGATCAGCTGTGGCAATCAGCAGCTCCCGGGAACAATTACGGATGCGGACGACTCCTCACCTGTGCACATTAAGCGACGATCGCCTGCATCACAAATTCCCCGGGAACCAATCCGCCACACTACCACGCCCCCTCTCTAAGCCACGAAGGCGGCGATTATTTATTGAAACAGTGGCCTCTTTGACGCCCTCTTTGGCCGCTACACCACAAGCCAAACAAACATAAACATATTGCATGCTTCAGTGAGAAACTGACACCCACACTACCCAATGTAAAGGCTGGAGGGCAGTCCCTCAGCTACAATGTCAGGGGCTTGCCCCGAGACTGTATCTTAAGTGCATATAACATATAAAAAAGAAACAAATATTAACATAAAATAACACTTTTCATTTAGTTTTCTGTGGACTTAAAAAGTTTTTTTTTGGTGTTGTTACTGGGTTATGATTTCCAGAGAAATGATTCCTGTCATTATTTTTGTGGTAGGAGCTTTGGTTTAAAAGTGAGAATTTATTTCACGTCATGTCTGATGCCATTTTTGTTTTGACTTTGTTTTGTTTTGTTTTGGAGGATGTGTGTTGCACGTTTAAAGGGCACCAGAGCAGTCCTAGTGTATATGTTATTGGATACACTTAAAGTACTTAGTATTGTTACTATTTTTGATTACTGGTTCTTGGATGTAGCTTTGCTTTCTGATTTGTGGTTTTGTTTTACCAACTCTCTTCCTTACTCCTGGTTTCGAACTTTGTTTTCTTTTGATGCTGTTCTTTCTACTGTTCATTGCTCAACTGTTCTTCTGCTCTGAATGCCTTTTTTAGTCAGAACAAAAAAGAAACTTTTGCCTAGGATAAAGCCCTGGCCATCCCATAACAGTGTCAGCAAAATTAAAGTGAAGAAAATGAGACATAGGTAAGTTTTCTTGTCGATGGCAGACCATCGAAAAAGCAGCACCATCACAGTTGTTTATACATTTGGAAGTCCAGAAAGATTTGGGGAAGTAAATCCATGCGTCTTGCCAATCTTGTGCTCATTCAGCAGCAGCGGTTGCTTTGGAGATTAGTTTCTAGTAGCAACATAATGGAAGAAAGTGCTCTGTTGTGGTAATCTCTCATACAATGTTGCAGTTGCCACCATTTTCTATTTGCAAGATTACAATAGCACCTTTATCAGTGTAGCTTTTGGTCAGTTACATACAATCAGAGCAAATCTGTATTGATTTTTTATCAGATATGTTTACTGGGGCATAACTGATGGCAGCATACTGATGTACTGAAGTTTCTTTATGCTGGTGTTGGTTTAATTTTCCTAGTTTTATTTTTAATAATGGAAACTTTCACAAAGCACTTATTACTATAATAGACAAAATAAGCTATGATGCAGTGCCTATAGTATTTAAGAAATTAAATTTGTAACGGTGAGTTTGTCTTCAGTTTGATATATATGTGTGACATCAGCTTTTAATGTTATTTATAAATCTTCAGTATGAAGGCATGTTGGATTGGATTTTGAAAAGAAGCCAGGCAAAATAACTGAATGGCATTCATTGCTGGCAAGGTTGTATTTACTGTGTATCAGAACATTAAGTGGACATATTTGAATTTTTTTTAATCCCACACCCATTAGCTTTTCCTTTTTTCTTGGTTTTGCCTCCAAAAACCTTATTTATTTATTTAGAAAGAAAATTGAGTAGCAGCACATGGAGCTAATCAGCTGGTACAAACTTGCCTCTGAATTAAGCTCTGCGAAATGTGCCCAAGGGCTTGTTGCTAAGCATTAAGTTGGGCTTGCATAGATTCAGGAGGTGGGGGTAGCATACAGTAAGAATGAGATGATCAGATGTTGTTCTTAGGCCTGACAAGATTTTGGCTCTCTGAATAGGACACAAGCATAATCATACTCGAGATATTCATTTTTTCTGATTTTTTTTATAATTACATGCTGATTAATTTCAGAGAAAAAAAGAAACTGCACAGTTCTTTGAAAGGTGCAACATGCAGATAAAGTAACGAAATGCAAGCAGCAAATTGCTGCTCACTGCAATTGCTGACCGCCTTTCTTTGCAAAGTGAAGACAACACCAGGTTACCATGTGGAAATAGCTGTGATTAATGTTTAAATTGGGCAGCACAATGTGATGACTTTGCGTTGATATACAGTACTTTTCCCTTCGGTGCAATATGAAAGATACACACACACACATAGTCGTATTTTCCACGCACTTTTAACAGACTTCTGTGGTATGGTATACAGCATGCAGATTTTCCTAATCATGCAACATTAGTGACAACTTCACTTTATTTTTGTTTATTATTGTTGTGAAGGCACTTGAAAATCAGTGTTTTTAATTGTCACCATGGTGATACATTGGTAAAGGAAGGAGAATACATCTGAATGGCTTTTTTTTTCCTAAACAATTTTTGTAAGATCTTGTCAAATAATGTTTACTTTTTAAAAAAAGCCAGTCTGTAGTAGAGCCATAGGAATGAAAGTATGACACAGCCTACTGTGAGATAATATATTAAAAAATCTAAAACTAAACAAATACCAGGTTTAGGGAATTATTATAGTGCATTTGTTGGTCACTTATTGTTATGTAATATAAATAAAGCCAATGTTAATGTCTTGCATACAGAGCAGTATGTGACAAATAAATACAGTTATATGTAGCCTCTATTGTAAACAGCTACCAATAAAATCTCATTGTTTCAATGATCATCATTTTCTCGACTTTCTCAGTTGGAAAACATCTTCTAGTCTGCATGTTTTTTTTAATATTCAGTGAACTTCATATGTGGTGGGCTGGCGCCCTGCCCAGGGGTTGTTTCCTGCCTAACATCCTGTGTTGGCTGGGATTGGCTCCAGCAGACCCCCGTGACCCTGTAGTTAGGATATAGCGGGTTGGATAATGGATGGATGGATGGATGGATGAACTTCACATATATCAGATGAACCAAGTCACAAATTTCACATAGATACTTATTAAAAGAAAGTCTATGATTTCAAGACATTATATGATTTGGCAACATCCCTTGGATGCTGCAAATAATGGCTGACAGACTTATTGACCCAATAGGATTTCTGCAGTGCAATGAAGGAATGGACATTTGGTGCACCAGCTGTGCCTGACTAGTGCCAAGGTTACTCGTGACCTATTTAAAAAGTGTTTTAGTATGTCAAACTACTTGTATTTATTAAAAGTCAGAAACTGTAAATATACTGCTGTTCAGTTTTTTCTTCACTCATGGTTACTGAATGCTACAACATTGGTCCTAGGTTTAATGAAAAAATAACCAACCTTCAGTTTTTATTATTATTTTAAGGAAATTGATTACCGTAATCTATAGGTATATAATATGCCTCAGTTTCAAATGATTCAGTCCTTTCTAGTCTTTCTGCATTAAGGGCCAGTGGAGCACAGGTCATCAGCTGTTGTGCAAAATAAGCAATAAGCGTCCTTCAGTAATTGAACATATTATTAAAGAATTTACAAGAACCTTCAACCTTTTCTTCAAAATTGTTTTTTTCCAATCTTCCAATTTCCCATCATATGCCCAAAGCAATTTCTTAAGGTATTTTGCACTATGTGAAATTGTCTTCATGCCAGGTGTTGCAAGCCTATGTCCTGCTGAAATTGGCCCTATAGTTTCCTTGGTTGACCCTTGGATGTTTATGGTTATGCAACTTTTCTAGATTCGTGATTTGGCATGAAGGCTGGAGATCAATGGAACTGAGAACTGCTTTATGGTTGTTTTTTTTTAACATGCATTTGTATTTCTGATTCAAATTGTTCCTAGTCAAGGCTGTGCAATGTAAGCCTTTGAAGAAGTCCAGTACCATCTGCTTCTCTATAGGTAGGTAAAGTAAAACAAAAATTGAAAGCACATCAGGAATGAATAGATCACAAGGCATTATATTGATCATAATGGGGCTGATGAAGACCTCCTAAAATACACTAAGTTTGAAAAAGCTACCAAGCAAGGATGCCCCAAAGCTAGAATAGTGACCCTCCCATACCACCATTGTTTATAGGTGGGCTTGATGAAGCAACACATCATGTAACCTCTGTGCCTCTTGACCGGCAATGGGAGGCATAATAAATGTAATTGATTAAGCCACTGCTTTTTTATTTCATTTTTGGTTTTATAGAGGTTTTTAATCATACAGCTTCACATAAGATCAACTGCATTTTTTGGAATTCTGCAAGTTTAGAAGTTCAAATTGCTATATACATTTAATTCTTGTTATTCAAGGGGTTACGCTCCTGAAAAACTCCACAGCAACATAAACTGCAGATAATGAATCACTGATCCAATGGGAAAAACCTGGATAAATTCCAGCAGACCTTATTAACTATACACCTTTACAACCCGTTAAAACACATAATTTTGTGTACCGAAAATCAACTAAGCTCATCACAGCACATTTGTGCTGAGAAGCACTAGGCAAAGGAAATTTTATTAGCACTACACTTCACTGCCATTGTTGAAATTTAATAAATTTATTTTAAAGACAGCATAAAACACCGAAAACATGTGGAATATTACCATAAGACACACAACAGAAGCCACGAGAACTTCCCATCTTGGAGCTTGTGTCGCTGCTGCTTGTAGAATTTCCTTTTCTCTGCGCATGGCCATGAATAAGTGTGAGTAGACTGCGGATGTTGCAAAATGGGTTACACTTTTACAGAAGCAGAATGGAATCTAATGATAGCAAGGATTTACTGTGCATATATTTTTCTTCAAATAAAGCTTTAATTCTTCATTTTTACTAACACATTAATTCTTGTTTTAGGCATTTAAGAAGTTAATTGATCCATAATAATTATTAATAATAGTAATTATTATTATTATTATCCATAATAATATTTTATCAATAATAATTAGTTTAATTAGCTGAATATTTTTTACAGATTAAATAACCTCAAACAAGAGACCAGCGGGGGGCCATGAATGGATCACTCCTGCTGAACAACTAGGGATCAGGAGTGGCTAAAGGGCTTTGAGGATCTTCCTGTGGACACTTAAGAAAATTGATGGAATGATGGAGCCGGGCTATCGGCAACCCAGTGGGTGACTGACTGAGGTTGCTGGGATGAAAGCCAGTTAAAGGATGATTGCACTTGTTGCTGCCTCAGTTCATCGATGCATTGAGGATCAGGGAACACTGAAGGAAATAAACCTGATTCCAACAAAGTGGTATTATACTTGATTTTAACCCATGGTAGATTTATGTATTTATTGATTTTATTCTCCCAAGCACTTGTTTTTATCATGGATTTTTTTATTAATAGAACAATAGGATCTGCACTTATGCATTTGGACACAACCTTTGGAATAAATAAAAGATGCAGTATGCACTTGGATGCACCATTCTTGTTGTTTATGTGTCTTTACTGCATTAACCATCCTGGTCGTGATTATTGATGCCTCAGGTTCAAAGAGATACTAAGACTATGGGCAACCCAAGCATCATAGTATTAGGGCAAGGCAGGAACCAAAGCAAGAAGGACACCAGTCCATTGCTGCTTATACAGCCACTTAGGGCCAATATAGAGCCCCCAGTGAGCAAAACACACATGCCTTTGATTGATACAAGACATCAGAGTAACTCAGAGAAGCATGGGGCAACAAAGTGCAGACTCCACATGGAGAGAGGCCATGCTTGGATTTGAGCACTTTGAAGAGCTGGAAAGCAGCTGCCACCAAACTCTGTATTATCCTTTCTAGTTCAACATAACCCAGTCTACTAATAAGTTAGATTTAGATATGTAAATATGATTTCAAAATTAGTAATACCTAATAAAGGAGTGTACTTTTATTCTATAGTCAATATGTGTTTTCATTAACATCATTTAGCATTTATTAACAAAACTTAAATGAGAAAAAAACATTAAATATATAAAAAGGGCAAGCAATTGCTATATTTTCAACTAAACAGCTGTTGTAAGCTATTGTTTCTTTTAGATAGATAGATAGATAGATAGATAGATAGATAGATAGATAGATAGATAGATAGATAGATAGATAGATAGATAGATAGATAGATAGATAGATAGATAGATAGATAGATAGATACTTTATTAATCCCAATGGGAAATTCACATTCTTCATTTTTTTTTTTTTTTTCATGAACTCTAATGTGATTGTTTATTCGGCATCGAAAATGACTAGGAAGGCATTTTTAATTTCACTTTTATTATAATTTCAGGAAGCCAAACAGTGCATCATTTTTGCACATGCCATGGAGTTGAAGAAAGTCAATACTGATGTGAATTTATATACATATTTTATGTTCAATTTGTTTATTGAACTTTTAGAGGAAAAAAACAGGGATATTAAGTTTACAACTTGCAATAGTAAAACATTAAAAATACTGTGATTTGACTTTGTAATCAATTAAATTGTATAAAGCCAGCTGTAAAATAGAAGGAGGAAGAGCCAAAGTAAAAAGATGAAAGTAAAAAAAAACCTGAAAAATGTCAAAAGGAACAGGACATGGAAAGTAAGCCATAATCTTCAAGGCCTATCAAGTGACAGAGCCAATCTGCAAACTTTTAAAAAAGTTTAGGTGCAGCTGCCAAACAGAATACATTTTTGCAGTTGAGCCATCCGTGGTGGAGAAAGCACATTATATCTCTCACCCAGTGACAAAACGTGAGTGCAACAGGTTGCTTCGAGCACAGCAGAATCTGGCGTCTTGCTAAGAAAGTGACAAGAGCCAAGTTTTACTGAGTATTAGATAAAATAGGAGTCTTGAGAAACACCAAAAATAGCTATTAAGGGACAGGGTTCAAGGTGCACATCTAAGCTCTGTCACACACGTGCGCATGGGAGGCAGCTAAAGGGCTTGAGTAAATGCAATTCTGAGGCATGCCGGGATGTGGCAGAGTGCACTGATTCTTTTTCTCCCTTCCCTGTAGACCATTCACGTGAGATTCCACCTGGCTCTTTTGACGTCATTTCCGGGACCGAGCCAATGTAAGGAGACCTTGCCGGCTCCAGCCCCTGTGATGTCATGTCCAGGCTCGAACCAATGGCTGAAGAACATGAGCCCAATCCTTATGATCTCACTTCCTGTCTCTCCCTTTAAAAGCCTGCACCTTTTCCCTATTCCCTCAGTCTTGTTTTGGACTCGGTTGTGTGCACATCAATGCTGTATCTCTCTATTATAAAAAGAAATCCTGTCCCCTGTCCTGATAGTCTACGATACGTGATCCTCTCGGAAGATAATTTAAAGACCTGCGAGACGAAAGAGACCTGCCACGGTGTGTCTCACGGGAACATAGAACAAGAGTCTTGCAAGACACACCCTACTTACAAACAATATCAAAAAAAACAAATCAGTAGTGTAAAGGCAGTCATGCAGCACACACAGCTCCAGGGCTCTCAGTGCATATAAAGTGTATAAGGTCAATACGGTAGAAATGAATAGGGTTGAAATGAAATGAATAGGGTAGAAATGAAACGTTGACGATTAAACGAAGAAGAAAGAAAAGCGCGGAGAAAAGACACCCAAAAGTGATGGAGAGAAAAAAAATGGGTACAAAAAAAAGTAAAACGTCATAAACATGTTAAAAAACAAGGGGGCAAAAAACACACAGATCAGGTGAGAGATAATGAAAACAGTGGAATTCAAAAGACGCAAAAAAAATGGAGGCGCGAAACACATGCAGAGCAAGATACAGAATATGAAAACAGAAAAAAAATAAAGTGTCAAAACAAAGAAACTAAAGATCACATTAGCACAAACGGCCATAGTTATTTATTACAATGACGTGCAATCCACAATGGCCAGAAATCCGGAGATTCCTGAAAAAAATGCCACCAGCTACATCGGCACAAGATATTCCAACGTTCGTAAGTAGATTGTTTTATCAGAAAGTATTAATTTTATTGAAAGAACTCGAAACGGTATTCGGGAAAATCTGAGCATACATTTACACAATCGAATTTCAAAAACGGGGTTTACCTCACATGCATTTATTGGTTACTTTACAAAAAAAATTATTAACTGCTGATGATGTCGACTGTTTTGTCTGTGCTGAAATTCCAAACAGAGAAAGCTATCCTGAATTATGGTACAAAGTCATTAAAAACATGTCTCACAGGCCTCATTTAAAAGATTCAGCATGTTGGGACTCGAAAGAAAAAAAGTGTTTAAAAAAAATCAAAAAGCTTTCGTTCAAACAACAGATATGACTATGGCTGGCTTTCCAGACTATTGCCAAAGAGATAATCGTCACGAAAAATACACTTATCACGGAAAGAAAGATGAAAAAATTGTGATGATCGATAATTCAATGATTGTACCATATAACCCGTATTTACTAAAAAGATTTGACTGTCATATTAATGTCGAGTATTGTGCATCAGTGATGAGTATTAAGTACATCTACAAGTACATTCATAAAGGACACGATAGAGTACGCGTAACTTTATCGAAAGAACAAGCACAGGACGAAGTTCAAGCATATTTAGATACTCGATACGTTAGTGAAATGGAAAGCGGATGGCATTTAATGGAATTACCAATGAACGGACGAAGTCATTCTGTCTACCCGCGAGACCAAAGACACGCCCTATTTACAATTTATCTAATAGGACAATAGGCAGCAAAATATTCAGTCTTGTGAAGGATTTGAGCACACACAGATCCAGGGCTCTCAGCTCATAGAAAGCGTATAAGGTACGTTATAAATTAAATGTCGACATCTAAGCGAAGAAGAAAGCAGCGCGGAGAAAAGAGATTCAAATGCGTCGGACAGAAAAAAGAGCAAAAAAGAATAATCGAGGTGCAAATTCAGAAAAAATGGAAAGTAATTAAACTTAAAGTAATTAAACTCTAAACACATGCAGAGCAGGTTAGAGACTATGAAACCAGCGAAATTAGAAAGGCTCAAAAAAAAAAAAATGGCACTGTACACATGTGGAGAAAGTTAATGGATATGAAAGTAGGAAAATTAGAAAATATAAAAAAAGAAAGTAAAGATCGCAGTAGCGCAAACAAACAAACTGCCTCATTTAACTATGCACCTGTCTAACTTTGGTTTTGCACAATAATTACTACACTATTGCACCTTAACACTTAATTGTACTTTATTCACATAATTGTGCTTATTTAGTATGTTCTACTATACTGTTACCTTTCAATCTATGACTTTTTGTTAATCTAACTGATATTCTTGTAACTTTACACAGTTTTTGATAAACGGATCAGGATGCATGTCACTGCATGTTGTCCTGTATAACTATGCATGTGACAAATAAAGAATGTTGAGAATTTCAAAAACAGAGTTTACCGCACATGCATTTATTGGTTACTTTGTTCATGTATATATATTTATCTATCTGCTTATTTAAAAAGCTACATTTACCCCAGGAGCCAAAAACGTTCTGTCTAGCCCTTGTACAAAAACCTAGACAAAAGCTGGGGTATCACCTTGGTAACCCCATGTACTTTTGGAACTGTGAGAGAAAAATAGCACGACTTTACAGACAGGAGTCCAATGCAGAACTCTACTTAAACCTTTTTACTTTGTAAAAAAAAAATAACTGCTGATGATGTAGATCGTTTTGTCTGTGCTGAAATTCCAAACAGAGAAACCTATCCTGACCTCATTAAAAAGATTCAGCATATTGGGACTGGCAAGATTACAAATATTGTTTTTACAGAACTTCTGAAATAAAAGTGAAACTAATGAAATAGCAACAATTCAAAGAAAAAAAATCTTAAAAGTGTGTATCCGGAAAACCAAACACGGGGGTTGGCAAGCAAAGCGAGCAGGGGGTGAAGCCCCCTAGTATTTTAAGAAAGCAACTTTGCAGCCAGGATACCAAATTATACGGGTGACTGTCCCAATCCTTTATATGACTCTGTCTCGAGTTTGTGACATTGGCGTAGTCGGCAGGATGGAGAAGTCCCAGAAGAGAAGGGGACAGGACCTGCAATGCACCCAGGTGGGAGCGTACCGGGGCCGAGTGTTCAGGCAGGGAGGGTGTCCCATGGTTCGGCGAGACCTGGTGCGAGCTCCGTTCCTGGCACACTTAACTAGGCAACCTGGAGAGGCCTGGGAATGTGCGGGAGGGGCTCACAGTATTGGGCTACCCCAGCGGGGGAAGGCAAATGGGGCTTATTATGTTCTCTCGGAGGAGAGTGTCCGCCCCCCTGTGAGACCAGAACCCCGATTTCCACCAAGGGGTGCCCCAGACTGGCAGGTGAGTAAGGTAAAAACCTGTAGGTTGGACCCAGAGCGGCTGATCCTCAAACAAGCCTGGTCCTTATGGGCAAGGGTAGGGCAGTGGCTACGGCCAAATGAAAATAAGCCCTCCCAGGTAATAGAGCAGGTAGTCTGCTATCTACTCCTAAAAGAGCTTCCCCGGTACTTCACCCAGCCGGTCTGGGGTAAGCAGTTTAAGAACTTGGCAGAGCTCATAGAGCTTCTGGAGACACAAAGGACGGCCTCACAATCTGAGGCAGCAGAACCGTCCCTTTGTGGGACTCAGCCGGAGTACGTCCCAAGACCTAGCCCCCCCCCCGTACAACCCGAAGCTTGTATCGGTGTCCCCAGAGCCGCAGGCACGCAAGCCGCTTGGACGCACGGAGGAATGCAGAGGAAGGGTTGGTGTGCTCTGTCTAATCCGTTGGCGGTCCCACATACTGGCGTGGTGATCGTCAACGGACACAAGACCACAGCCTTATTCGATTCCGGTAACAACATTTCCATTGTTGCCCGCTGGTTTGTGCTGCCACGACAGTGGTTGAAGATTAAGACCAGTATAACCTGTGTCCACGGAGAAATCCGTTGGTACAGCTCCGCCGCTTGTGTCATCAGTTACGGCGGATCGGTACAAAAATTAACTGTGGCCGTCCTTTCAAAACCCCTGCTCCCAGTGATACTAGGGTGGGACTGGTCTAATATTAAAAGCAGTGAGACACATACCACTCCTGGGGTTAACTTGGGCCTAGTTATAGACAGGGATGAGCCATCTCAAACTGCCTCCACACCGTGTAATCAGCTAGCAGAGAGAGACGAAGCGGCCGCCCTGAGTGACGTGGCGACTCCCGGACCGTCGCGTGCCAAGATGTCATCCACCAGCGCTGCGGCGGAATGGGAGGAAACCACACCCCTTGAGGTCGGCGCCCTTTTGTAGTTTCAATTTAGAAAGATGCCGGCTTCATTTAAAAGGGAGCAGTGGAGTGACGATTTCCTGAAGTTTGCCAAAAATGCAGTGGCCCTAGTCAATGGCCAGCACACTAACCACTCGATGCCACAGGGTCCTCACTTTGTGTTGGAAAATGACCTTCTTTATCATGTAGCTGAGCATGATGGGCAGGAGAGAAGGTTACTGCTAATCCCGCGGACCTTCCGGCGGCATGTCTGTGAGTTAGCACACGCCCACCTCCTAGGTGGCCATTTGGGCACCGAGAAAACCCTGGAGCGGATCAAACTCCATTTCTAGTGGCCGGGAATCAATGAGGAGGTTCGTCACTTTTGCACTTCCTGCCCGGAGTGTCAATTGAGACAAATTCCTAGAAAGAACTGTGCTCCTCTCGTTCCTATTCCCCTGATTGATATTACTTTCCATAGAATTGGGGTTAATTTAGTCGGACCTCTAGAACCCTCAGCCCGAGGACACAAGTACATCCTAGTCCTCGTGGATTATGCTACCAAATACCCCGAAGCTGTTCTGTTGCGCTCAGCCACTTCTAAAGCCATCGCACGGGAATTACTAGGGGTCTTTGCGCGCGTGGGTAACCCCAAGGAAGTCTTGATGGACCAGGGGACACCTTTCACCTCGGAGACGTTCAAGGAGACTGCTAAGTTACTGAACATAAAGCATTTAAAGACCGCGGTGTATCATCCTCAAACTGACGGTTTGGTAGAGAGATTCAATCAAACTCTCAAACAAATGCTGCGTAAGGTGGTCAGTGAGGATGGAAGGAACTGGGATCAGCTCCTCCCCCTCGTCCTTTTTGCCTATCGGGAAGTCCCACAAGCCTCCACGGGGTTCTCTCCTTTTAAATTATTGTATGGGCGACAGCCCCGGGGCATAGTAGATATCCTAACAGAAGGATGGGAAGAAGAGGCTCTTCCCTCTACAAACATACTGGAGTATATCGCGCAATTACACGATAGATTCGGAAAAATTCGGCCCCTCTTTAAAAGTCACATGGAAGAGGCCCAAGCAGCACAGGTCCGATATTATGACCGCGGCATGTCTCTCCGGGAGTTCCGCACGGGGAATCGTGTAATGGTCCTAGTGCCTACCTCCCACTCAACATTGTGACAGAGCCCAGGGTTATTGTCCTAGAACGCCCGTATCGTCTTCCCGAGGCAAAAAGGGCTGAAGTGGAGCTTGAGATCAAGCACATGCTGGAACTAGGTGTGATTGAGGAAAGTCATAGTCCCTGTCCAGTCCCATTGTGTTGGTCGGTAAGCCTGACGGGAGTTGGAGGCTCTGCAATGACGTCCGTCGGCTTAATCAAGTCTCCCAATTCGATGCCTACCCAATGCCATGAGTGGACGACCTCCTCGAGAGGCTTGGGCAGGCTCAATATTTGACCACACTGGACATGACAAAGGGGTACTGGCAGAGGTACTGGCAGGTTCCTTTAACGGACTCCGCGAAGGTTAAAACCGCATTTAGCACCTCTAGCGGACACTGGCAGTATCGTGTCCTTCCATTTGGGTTACACGGGGCTCCAGCAACCTTCCAGTGTCTGGTGGACAAAGTGCTCCGTTCTCATAACTCATACAGTGCTGCCTACCTCGATGATGTGGTCATCTATTCCAGCACATGGAGGGAACACCTACAGCATGTCCGAGCGGTATTGTGGACACTTGGTGAGGCCGGGCTCCGGATTAATTCCAAGAAATGCTTCTTTGGACTGAGCGAGGCCAAATATTTAGGCTACCTGGTGGGTCGGGGTACCGTAAGGCCCAAGCGGAAGGTCCAAGCCTTTCTCGGGGTAGCAGGGTTTGCGCCCCGGTTCTCGTTCGTTCATTGCTGAGGCGCTCTCCATGCCAACGCTGATGCTCTTTCCTAGGTTCACGACCTCTCGGTTAGGGTCGCCCGACCCGGTGGGTCTGGGCTAAGGGGGGGTGCCTTGTCACACACGTGCGCATGGGAGGCAGCTAAAGGGCTTGAGTAAAGGCAGGTCTGAGGCATGCCGGGATGTGGCAGAGTGCACTGACTCTTTTTCTCCCTTCTCTGTAGACCATTCATGGGAGATTCCACCTGGCTCTCTTGACGTCACTTCCGGGACCGAGCCAATGGAAGGAGACCTTGCCGGCTCTGGCCCCTGTGATGTCACGTCCAGGCTCGAACCAATGGCTGAAGAACATGAGCCCGATCCTTATGATCTCACTTCCTGTCTCCCCCTTTAAAAGCCTGCACCTTTTCCCTATTCCCTCAGTCTTGTTTTGGACTCGGTTGTATGCACATTAGTGCAGTATATTTTAAGTAAGCAACTTTGTAGCCAGGATACCAAATTATACGGGTGGCTGCCCCAAACCTTTATATGACTCTGTCTTGAGTTTCTGACAGCTCTTTGATCTCCAACACTGGGCTGCTGTTACACAAGACAAGTACATGTGAAGGAGAGTAGCTGGAGCCTTCCTGCACTTTGCACATTTGGGAACAACATCTGGAAAGATTTCAGCCAGCTTAACATTAGATAAGCGGATATGGTGGACTATTTTAAGCTGTATTATACCAAGCCTGACACATATAGATAAATATTTGAAAATTTTCCCATATTTCAAGGAGTTCAAAGTCCAGATTTTGCAATTTGTTTTGAATAAAGTCTCAGACTTGAAGGTAGCGAAAGAAGTGTGGTCTTGGCAATTGAAATTTGTTTGATATCTGTTCAAATTAATGTATAGATCCCACAGGATACAACACCTCTGTTATATTTTTTTCTTAATGTCAGATCTATAAGAGAAGGATGACACAAATGGTTTGCATAGAAAAGTTTGTACCTACACACCCATTAGATGTAAATCTGGAAGCGTAGTATAGTAGTTAAGGATCTGGACTTCAAAAATTGAGGTTGTAGGTTTAAATCCCACTGCTGACACTGTGTGACCAAGATCATGTCACTTCACCTTGTGTTGCTCTAATTGGGAAAACAAAAGGGAATGTAACCAATTGTATCTTTCAAATGTTGCAAATCACTTTGGATAAAGGCATCAGCAAATAAATAAATGCAAATTTAAATCTGACTGTACAATTTCTGATTATGATGAATCCACCATGACTCTTAAGACTGTTTTCCTATGGAGTAGTTATAGTACCAGTCTCCACCTTTAGTTGTGACTGGGAATTATTGTTTCTTACTATATTTACAAGCTCACATTTGCCTTTGTTAAATTTAATTTGCTACATATCTGCAGAGTTCTCAGTTTTGTTTTGGGTCATCTGTTGGGATTTTATTCCCTCCATGGTATTTGCTAATCTGCTTAATTTAGTGCCAACTGCAAATGTAACTAACTTGTGTGTTACATGTTTTTTTTTTTTTATCACATATATAATGTGTAAAGAGCAGTGTCCCCAGCATTCATCCTTGAGGTACTTTCTTTTCACATATCTTATTTCAAACAAACATTTCTTCACTAAAACATGCTGTTTTTTTTTCTTTTATGCAATTGTTTATGCATTTGTATACAATGCCCTGAATTTTAATTACTTGTAGTTTAATAGTCACTGTTTATTAAAACTTTATTAAAATTTTTGTATTGAGTTGTAGGTAAACACCATACCATCATATGCTCTTCTACTGTTTAATGCTATATGTTGATTTCTCACTGAAAAGTTATATAATGGAAATGTCTATTCCTAGCAAACCTTTTTCTTTTGTATTCGTTATGTTAATGAACCGACCTGACCTGTGACTTAAATAGTCACTCGGGCTCCAGTTTTATATAAAGTTTAACGGCTGATTAGGTTCTAATCATTTGTACTTTCATCAGTTCATACAGTTGTCTGACATACAAATGAATAACGGTGTGTCCGTGAGTGCACCTTGTCTAGTGATGGTTTCTGCCTTGCACCCGATGTAGATGGAATAGGTTCTGAACTCTTAAGCCTCAAATTTAATTTGGCAGGTTGAAAAATGGATAGAACCAGCCTTGGACAGGGTGCCAGTGAATCACATCACCCACTCATGCACAAGCACATAATCTCACTTACACAGGGCCAATTCAAAGTGACCAATGAAACTCTTATTCACATCTGTGAAGAAGTGCATTATTGGTACTGTTTTTATTGTCTTTAAGCTTCTCTAGACAAAGAATATAGTGGGCATTTCAGCTTTGATAACTTGCCTGCTCTCACTTACTTGTTCTATTTTTCTTCTCTTGGTATCTGCAGCATATGCAGCTGTACTAGGTGAGGCCTAGAAGGGATACACACTGCTGAGAGGTTGTGCAGTGTGTATGAATGTCAGGCTTGACTTCTGAGTTATTAAACTGTAGTCGCACTAGCATGTGGCATTGGAGCAACTAACTTTGCAAACTCCACCATGAGATGGGATCAGACAGATGATCAAATATTTGGGCAATGAGAGTTCTCAGTTCTGAACAGTGCAAATTGGACCTCAGAGTAGCTCATTTTGGATTTTTCAGTTAAGTTGAACCTTTAGAATTAGAGGAGGAAGAGTGGGGGGGGGAGTTAGGAACATGCACTCATGCAGCACATAGCCGCACTTACCTCACAACGAACCACCTCAGGATCGTAAATTAGGACCCATGTGTAGTCATGTAATGGGTGACACCTAGAGCCTGTGTTAAATATAAGGAATCAAATTGCTGGTCTATTGTTGAGAAACGTGTTGCATCTTTCTCTGTCCTTGATATTCCTGTTAACCAGAAAGACTGGGAAATATGATGAAAGGCTAGAGTTTTTTGAGCTTACAGCCCTACAAGAGGTACTTCACTGAATTACTGGATTTGACACTGAAAGATAAATAGTAAATGCTATTTACTAAACGTTTCAAGGAATATTTCTATCACTTGGTTTGACTCAGTATTCACTGTTCATCCGTTACCAAAATACACTTGCACTGTTTTAGAAGTACAAGCATAAAATGCAAAAAGCACCTACCAAGATCACCATGTCTGTCTGTCTCTCTGCATGAAGCTGCTTTGCTCCCAGTGGACTGATTTGGTTAAAATTCAGTACACACTTATTGTTTAGAAAATTTGATGGTTAAGTTCAATTTTCATTGAGATTGAAAACCATTGGTGAATTTTCAAGCTTGTCTGTCTTAAAACAGAGAAACATTCTCTGTGACATCAATTATGGATTAATTTACTGTTTCAGATTTACCTTGAGAGACAGAAGGAGAGACTGAGATCACTTTAACTTGTGTATTTTATATATTTTCCCCATTTTCTCATCTTACAGCCAATAATGACAAGGAAAACAAATCCCCAATACAAGTTAGTCAAATGCCTTTGAAGACACACGCATGATCACATCTCTGGTACACCAGCTCACTTCTACTGCTGCTTGTGATAGGTAAGCCATAAAAGCAAAAAAAATGTCACCTATTTAGACACTAAAGAATTATCGAAGCATGCATTGTAAGCATAGATTAAACAAATATGTTCTCAGTATTTGCAGTACCTTACACTAAAAACAACCTCACTGATGCATTATTTGCACATTCTAATTGTTCAGTATTTCTCTAACACTATAAACAACTATAAAACACCATGGAGAGATGTATTATGTTACATCTAATATTGTTTATTTTTGTGACACCCCGTGTATTGGGAGTTGGGGTCACCAGCCTACAGTACACTCTAGGTGTCTAGTATGTGGGGCTAGGCGTGCCCAGGATGATGGTGTAAGAAAGGGTGACATGGATACAAAAAGGGTTGAGTTTTTTGAAAAATAAAGTGAGGTTTTATTTACAGGTGCACTTAAAGAAAAACAAAAAATAATGTCCTGTGGAATTTATATATCAATACACAGTCCAATACCGCAAAGGACACACAAAAACGGTAATTAAATGGAGCCCAAAAATGGTGACTATATACAGTATTTATAGTGCTGACTGAAAGTCCCCAGTGAAAAAGAATAATGCACACAAACTAGTGAAACCCATATATACACAATAAACAATATGAAGCTGTCTTCCTCCACAGTGCTCCAAGTCAGGAAGCTGCTTCTTCAAACAGTGTATAGTACAGGATTCACAAAAAACAAAAATATTCAAAATACAGAAAAAAAGAGAAAAAGTGTATATACAAAAATAAACAGTGCACCATTAACCACAACCCAATAAATACCTCCACCAAAGTTAATCCAGAGATATTTATCAAAATACTGTATATATACAAGAAAATTTTTTTTTACAATAATCAAGGCGGCGGCACGGTGGCGCAGTGGGTAGCGCTGCTGCCTCGCAGTTGGGAGACCTGGGGACCCGGGTTCACTTCCCGGGTCCTCCCTGCGTGGAGTTTGCATGTTCTCCCCGTGTCTGTGTGGGTTTCCTCCGGGCGCTCCTGTTTCCTCCCACAGTCCAAAGACATGCAGGTTAGGTGGATTGGCGATTCTAAATTGGCCCTAGGGTGTGCTTGGTGTGTGGGTGTGGGTGTGTTTGTGTGTGTCCTGCGGTGGGTTGGCACCCTGCCCAGGATTGGTTCCTGCCTTGTGCCCTGTGTTGGCTGGGATTGGCTCCAGCAGACCCCCGTGACCCTGTGTTCGGATTCAGCGGGTTGGAAAATGGATGGATGGATAATCAAGGCACAAGCCGTAATGATTAGTAAATTCAAGACGGAGTTCTACCAAGTAGAGGCCGTAATTCCCTTTTGTATTCGGCACCCTCGTGCCGACCAATTAAACTATCCTACTTCATCCCTTCGCTGGCACGGGATGACATGAATGCATCTACGAAAAGTGGCATCTCCTGCCCTGCACAATTAGTATAAAACTTTGAGCAGCCGGCGCGCGTGCATAATTGTGCCGGCTTTTGAGACGCGAACTGCGCTTCTCCCAAAAGTGAAAGTAAGCATTTTTTTTTCCTTTTCTTCCCCGAGTTACTGCCCATATGGAATCCCTCTTCTAAACCACAGCAAACAAATACTAAGGTGCTTCGCTTAGTATTTTCACTTTTGAGGGGCCTCATGTATAAACGGTGCGTATGCAAAAAAATGTTGCGTAAGCCCATTTCCACGCTCAAATCATGATGTATAAAACCTAAACTTGGTGTAAAGCCACGCACATTTTCACGGTACCTAAATGCTTGGCATACGCAAGTTCTCCGGTCGGTTTTGCAAACTGGTGGCACCCAGCATCAAAGCAGTGCTTTTGTTCCAGTGTGGCTTCCCTTTCTTTTTTAGATCCACATCCCTGATGCAGCTTTATAAATACACTGAAGTTAACCGCATATTGTTTATTAGTTTAATGCATCTGATTGTAATTAACCTGTAACAATATAATGGTTCATAGAACAGTGAAACTATTGTAAATACCATAGCTGCTTTAGTGTTGTTACTTTCACTGCACCTTCTTCTTCTTCTTTCAGCCGTTAGGGGTTGCCACAGTGGATCATCTTTTTCCACATTCCTCACATTGCACCACTCGGAGTATTTATATCACTGTATCTGAGTGGGGAATCACAGCTCTACAGCAGCTGATTGGAAAGAGAATTATTGCTATACAGCACACACTGCCTCAGCCGTGCTGTCTATTGAACTGCTCTCAGAGCCTTTCCTCACGGTTCAGAAACAGTTTCATCCCAAGAACTATATTTATTATATTGTACAGATAAAATGTTAACATCATTTAAATAATCTATATTGTTAATAATTAAACATGTGAGGACACGGTGCCACAGCGCTAGCGAGGAGCTGCCGCTCCGTTCATGGATTGTTCCTGCTTTGTACTGTATTCTTGCTGGTGGTGACACAACACTGGAAGGATAGATGGACAGACTAATTAAACACATACTACGAAGATATTTCAATGTTCCTTAAAAGTTTTGAAGAATCTGCGTTCTAAGCTTACAGATGGCTTAACGTCTATTACTGAGCTGATTGTGTGGCGATTGGGTATTTGGAGAAAGAAAAGTAAGGACAGGATTTGGGGGTTAGTACGTTTGAAAGAGACAGTACTGCTACAATAAAGTATTTCATCGAAGGTTGCGCATGGCACAGCAAGCATCTTCCATGAGGCAGGAACAATCACTGCACTACCGTGTTCCCATGTTTAATAACATGCTTTAACTCCTATCATCATGAAAATGATATCAAGTATACATCTCAGTATTTTAATTATTCAGAGAGCTGTAATATCATGAATGTAATGGATTCTGTGTCCTGTCGGAGGAAGAGAAAGCCCGTTTAAGAAACATGTAGTGATTTACACACATGGAGCACATAGAAGATCAAATACAAAACAAAACATTTAATGTGCTACTTTAGTTACGATGGAATTTGAGAAATTAGTAAATTAAACAATTTTAAGATGAAGTTTATGATGTTCTACTTTAATGACAAAATAAACTACGTGATTAAAGTGGAAATTTCAAGATTAAAGTTGACATTTCATGCTTTTTCCCACTGTGTGCCTATTTTTTTTCTTTGTTCCCTAATAAGCTTTCATATGCAACTCAGATGCTGGGCTACGACTCGCCTTTTCACGGTGACTTTGATATCTGACAACTTCTTTTTTATTCTGGGCACGGTGCGATTTTGTGAACTTGAACTTTCGAGTTTCTCCGACACGCTGTCACTCGATTAACTTCATTTTGTTGATTATACCACTGTTAAAACGAACAAATAGTAAGTTTTTCCTTGCCTCCACTTGGTATTTGCTGAAATTCTTCTATTTTCCCCCGTGCTTTTGCCATTGTCTTTTCACAGATGGCTGAGCTTAAGGTCTATTTATATTGATTTGCATATTCAAAGAGGCATAATTATGGGAGGAGTTGGGGCGGGACAGCAGACGCGTGCACATGCGTTACTTTTCACGCTGACTGGGATTTATGTAGCGGAACAACGTGGAAGTTGGTGTTCGCACAGATTTATGCATCTGGATCTTTTTATGCTTTTGTCCGTACGCCATGTTATAGTGTGAATTCTACATACACCATTATGCATGAGGCCCCTGTTGTTATGAGGTCACGGGAGACACGCGTACAAGTGGAAGACAGACAATGCCATCCCAGCCAGTCAATGGCAGGGCCGCCTTTCCACTCTACACAAGACTGCGACGCTCCCCAAAAGGCGCTCACATCGTCAGCAAAGACGTCTTTCTGCATTATCTAAAAGAAAAGAAAAAGACAAGTTTCCTTTCTTTATACTTTTTTTTCCCAAACAAATGTCTCTCTCTTAACACTGCAGAGGACACTAAACTAATTTTATTTAATTGCTGGTAATGCCAGTGAGGCACATTACCACAATTTTGTGTTTAAAAAATACTGAAAAAGCTTCACAAGTTTTGCTAGAATTTTTCAGGAGGCATTCCATTGAATGAGCTGGGTACAGAAGGTGAACAACAGTTGAAAATGTAACTTTCCAGCATCATAATAATAATAATAATAATTGAGTAGCCTTGCACTTCAGCTTAAATTTTATCACTTTCATTTAAGTGTATCAGTTTACATGCTTTTTAACCATAATTATACAAATATTTGAAAACCTATTCAAATGTAAGCATAGTGACTTTATGGAATGTTAAATGTCACGTTATCAACTAGTACATTAACTGGGTCAATGCACATTATTTAAATTAGTATATTCCTTTTCAAGCATTCCAATACACACTAACAAATTCTAATCAACAACAATTTCATTTTTACCAATTTTAAGGCTGAAACAATTGCTGATAATTGAGAACAAATAACATCCACATTATCTTTAATTATATTTTTCAACTAAAATGCAGAAGCTGCTCTGTTACTTAAGATGTTTTTGATCCACCAGTATAACATGTATATATATATATATATATATATATATATATATATATATATATATATATATATATATATATATATATATATATATATCCATCCATCCATTTTCCAACCCGCTGAATCCGAACACAGGGTCACGGGGGTCTGCTGGAGCCAATCCCAGCCAACACAAGGCAGGGAACCATTCCCAGGCAGGGCACCAGCCCACCACAGGACACACACACTAGGGCCAATTTAGAAACGCCAATCGACCTAACCTGCATGTCTTTGGACTGTGGGAGGAAACTGGAGTACCCGGAGGAAACCCAAGCAGACATGGGGAGAACATGCAAACTCCACGCAGGGAGGACCCGGGAAGCGAACCCCGGGTCTCCTAACTGCGAGGCAGCAGTGCTACCACTGCGCCACCGTGCCACCCTTATATATATATATATATATATATATATATATATATATATATATATATATATATATATATATATATATATATATATATATATATATATATATAATATATATATATATAAGGCCCATATATATATATATAAGAATATGTATATATTTTCTGCACTGACACACCAAATAACTAACTAACTAATTCTACCATATCTATGAACTAATCCTTAAGACTTTTTCTACGACTTTAAAATCAATAGATGGTTTAACAAAATACAATGAATGGCAGATGAAAATCTTTTTATGTGAAACAGAATATTTATTGATTTTTGAATCCCTGCCAATCTTGTTCCTATTTTATAAATCATATTTCATACATCTATATTGAGTTTACAAAAACCCTTCTAGTGCTGCTGCTGTTGGATGAGTTTAGTTTTCTTTTAAATATATACACCTAGTAATTAAGTTCTAATATGTATCTTCTAAGACACAATGGTAACGATTTTTCTAATAATGCATTTGTTGGAGAAGAACAGAAAGTCCCTAAACATATTGTAAGAGCTCTAGGCTGAATGCTGTTTAATAATGACTCTAAGACTGCTGCTAAACCATATATCATAGTTGCTCCCAAAGTCAAATTAGTATAAATTGTATAAAGTCTTAGTCCTCATGTTTGTCCAGACATATATCCTATTACATTTCACCTATCCTTAAATGTTTTTATTAGTACTGTGCAGTTTCCATATTAATCAGCTATCAAAAAGCATACCCATGAATGTAGTGATTTTTGCCTTTCAATAGGTAAACTAAAGTAGAAAATAATTCATTTCTATTTTATAAAATTTCTTTAATGTAAGACAAACAGCACCTCTTTTTGAAGTTGACAGTATAACCCCTAAGACTTGTCCACACTGTGGCTGAAAACTGCATTTCTTTTAGAAGAAAATCATGTTTTCCTTGTTTTCAAATAGAACTATTGTCAGTGAATATTGATATATCAGCATCTAAGACGGCTAGAAGTAAATTGTTTATCATTACATTTAGTAAAAAATAGGCTGATGACAATCTCTGCAGTATGCCTTTCATCTTTACTAAATTAGATGAACATCCCTTAACCACTCATAGTTTTGAAGTTCTCTGCAATAAAATCTTTTATCTACAAGTAGATTCTCCTTTCCAATCCTAACTCATGTATCTAAATTGACAATCAAGTCATATCATATGGCTTTTCTAAGTAAACACCCCTACTCCTATTTCTTTATTTTTTAAATCTCTGGTTCCACTCTTAAAATGTGCTCTACAGTACTATACTTCCGTTTGCTCTAAATCCACTCAAAGGTATGTCAGAGAGAACAATTTTTAAAAGAAAAAATAATTGTATTAGTTATTCTTTAAATTGATTTACAGAAATTACCAGTGTTTTTAATGTGTCTATTTGAGTGAGGATATGACATATTTTTCCATGCTTATCTATCAGTATTATTAAACATTTCTTCCATTGCCTTAATCAAAATTGTTCGGCCTTACTGAAAAAAATCTAAAACTGACTTCAATATTTAATTATTTACAGTTCTAAAAAATAGTTTAATATTTTGTTTAATCCACAAGTACAACATTTTATGATACATCAATAACTAGTTAGTATACTTCTTAAGTAAAATTCATCATTAACACTTCTGCAAAAATGTGGCTGCTCATTCAAAATATAACTACAATTGAAATCTCTCATCTTTGAAATCCTGAACATTTTCATTCAAATAATCAATATTAACAAAGTTTATTAAAATAATTCCTGGTAAATGTGCTTTGTTAATATTAGTTTCTGCACATCTAACTTCAGTTTTTAGACTTACGCATATTTCCAACATTTCATTTTAGTTCATACTTATCAGATGTATCATATTCCAGACAGAAACCATTCTTTTTCCAATGATCTGTCTTTATACCTTTGATTATCCTAATAGCTTTAGAAAAAGATGACCTATATTACCCAATTTAGGAATTACTATTTTTTTGTAAGAGTCCAAAGCTTCTTCGTAATGGAATTTATTCTTGCTTTTCTACAATTATTATGTTCAGCTTCTTTTTAAACTTTTTTTTTTGATGTTTCAATATACACGAGGAACTACCCCATGGTGGGCTCTTTATTCACATAGCTGTCTGAACGCGTAGGGAAGCAGTGCTGAATATGACTTAATGTAACATAATTTTAAACATTAACATTTGGAATGTTGTAATAATTGCATTCTTCACTGAAATGTATGTTACTTACTGTAATGTGATTTATAAGTTCAATAAAGGTAAAAAAAGAAGAGCATCATACAAAAATAAACTGTATTGAATTGAAAAAATTGAAATTCTCTATAATCTAAATTGCAAATTAGCCTTTAGCCAAGTCTCTTGAATAAATGTATCTGGTAACATATCCATTTTTAATAAATACTTCTTAAACTCTTGACCATTACCTATTAAACATTTTCCATTCCTCTGTACTATTTCCACTTATGATCCATATTAAATAAAAGCGTAACATAATTTATATAGTTTGTCTGTGGAAGCCACTCATAACTTAAAAAAAATGTAAAGGTTATTTGCATAATTATTTCAATTTTCTGTGTGTTGTGAAATGAATAACTTTGAAAAAAATGTAATTTATCGAGCATTAGTGTTTCTTATCCTAATTCAATCATAAAACATGCTTCTCTCATTACTCAATATATGTCCAAAGACATCATTTAAAATAACTCTTTGCTCATTTTTAGCTACTAGTGTTAAATTCCCTGAAATTCTGCCCTGATTATTACTTTTCATTTTAACCCTTCAGATAGTTTCTCCATATAATATTTAATGGCTCTACTCTAAATGATCAATATCAAATAAAGAAAATAGAATCAAATCAACATAGAACCCTTAATTGACATAAATGGTAGCTTTGATATGTTCATCTTGACTTACTCCCTGAAACATTGGCCAAGAGTCTAGTTTTCAATTCAAAAGCTCTACCCCATGTGAAAGGAACTTTGAGTTTTGGGCTACTTTCATTTTACTGAAGAAATTGATTTAATAATATTTTAGCAAAATTTGCATTCATTTTGCACATTTTGAGTATATGACTCAATGACTTGACATGGATTATGCAACATGAGTAACATGAGATTTTTTTCGTCAGTGTTTTAAGAGTGTTTGCTGTTGTCCAGCACCGGTCACTGCCCGCTTTTATTAAAGCATAAACTTTGTTAGCTTCATTCTGCATGAAAACATTAAATATTTTTTTCTCAATCATCACTACAAGCCACATAGGGTAAGAAACATTTAAAATAAATATAATTTCGGGGTGAACTATTCCTTTAATTTCCCACTTTACAAGTGATTATAAATGACTACTTTTTGAACCACACACTTATAATCTCCAAAAAAAAATGGCATCATAAGTTGATTGAAAAACAATCAATTGAAATTAATTTTTTTGACATGGTGACATTTTTGGGTTTTCAGTAGGAGGAAAAAATATGTAAAAAGTAATATGATGTTAACATGGCATCATAATTTAATGAACAATTAAAACATTGAGTGTAAACAACCATACAATCGAATATCTATTATTTTTAAGATGAACTTAAAAGAAAGGAGTGAGTGTTCTCCCCGTGTCTGCGTGGGTTTCCTCCGGGTGCTCCAGTTTCCTCCCACAATCCAAAGACATGCAGGTTAGGTGCATTGGCGATCTTAAAAATTGTTCCTAGTGTGTGCTTGGTGTGTGGGTGTGTGTGTGCGCGCCCTGCGGTGGGCTGGCGCCCTGCCTGGGGTTTGTTTCCTACCTTGCGCCCTGTGTTGGCTGGGATTGGCTCCAGCAGACCCTCGTGACCCTGTAGTTAGGATATAGCGGGTTGGATAATGGATGGATATCTGTCATAAAAGAAAACTAGACATTTTTGAAGAAAAGCCTGTTCTTCTTTAAGATGATAACAGAGTGGAATTGTTTACTATGGGCTGTGACAGCAAACATAAGAGGAATAAGATAGTAAAGAGTAGTGCCAGCACCTCACAAACTACCTTTCATTCAGGAAAATGTGGATATTTGTTAATTAACTGTTAAAATTATTTAATTAGGTTAAGCAATTTGTCTTTGTTATACAATACATCACTATAGTTTGCTCAGTACTGTACTTAGAAAAATTAAAAAGCACCTAGTAGGTAACCATTGATTCCAGTAGCACATAGATTACAGAGTATCTAATATGCTATTTTTGTTTTAAATGTAGTTGTAATTAATAATCGCTTGATCTTATGTTGAAGTTTACGATACCTTTGCAAAACATGCCACTGTTTAGCTGGTGTGATCATAAGAGGTAGAGCACAATCTCACATTTTGAATGGTGAAAAATCAGAAAAGTAATCTAGTAAAAACAGATCAAACATTCAGATATCTTTTACATATGTTTTTAAGAAATATAATACTGGATGTACTAGCTAATATCAATTGGAAAAGAATACAACATATAAAAGTTATTATAGGTACTTCACAGTTATTGCCTTTTCAGTGCCATATACAATTCAAGGTACATCAAATATTCATTTAGTGTAGTTAAGAGTTGCATTGTGTGTAAGATAGCAGCCAACTCAAGATAGGGCAATTAATCAAATACTGCATTGGTAATACTCTCCCAAAAATGTATTCATTGTTTATTTGAATTTAAAGGTAGTGACTGAAGAGAATGACAGAGAAAATAAACAATATAAAATAAAGCATGCATCCATCCATTTTGGAACCTGTTTAATATAATTGTTGGTTGCAGTTGCCAATCTTCACTACATCAGGCACAAGGCAGTAGCCTCTGGAGGTGATCAGAACTTGAAAACTATCCATCCATCCTCTAATGATTAAACCCTTCTTAATATGGTTTAGTGTCACTGCGTTCACAACATTGAAACATCAACCTTTTAAAAAAGTGATGATGCCAGCTTAAGTTGGATAAAAGTTTGATAATGCATTCTGTCAATGTTTACAAAAAGCATCTAATGTTCAGAGGATTTCTGTATAGTTTTCTGTCGCAACCAAGCTGTTAAGCAGTACAGTTTTTCTGAAGGTTTTTGCTTGAGTGAAATGCTGTATATATACTGTTGTGACCCTAATTTTGATAACATAGATTTAATAATTTTTGTACAGTACAGTATGTATAGGAAAAAGGAAATTAATGGGTACGACGAAGAGTATAACACTACCACTAACACATGTTCCACTTATTTCCTTAGAGTGGAGTAGAAAACCCTGGAAGACAACTCATATCATTTCTGACACGTCATATTAAGCCTGGGCCTTTACAGTCATTCTGTTATTTAAGCCTGACATTCACACATCAGACCTGACATATCAGCTGAAAACAGTGGCATCTCTAGAGATAAAGCACAGCAAATAAAAAGCTAACTTTGAATAATTAGGATTTTAAAGTGGACAATAGAGTAGTGCATTGGTTAGCACTGCTGCACCACCCCACCTCACTGTAGCTCCCAAGTAATTAAGTGGAGTTTGCATGTTCGTGCTGTGTGTGCACTGGTTCTCCAGCTACTGTAGGTCTCTACTAGAGGCCAACATGTTAGGTTAATTGGTGACTCAAAATTGGTCCACTATGATTGTGTGGGTACACTTTGGTGGACAGATCTCTTATCCAGATCGAGCTGCTGCCTTGTATCCAATATTGCCTGGACAGGCTATAGCTTTCCTGGCTCTTCTAAAGTCTTCTGATATTATCTAGTGGTAATCCAAAACAAATAATTTTCAAATACTGGACAATCCTACAATGAAAAAACATGGATTCAGAAAATATTATATTTTTTGAGTCAGTATTTGTTTATTTGGGTTTTATATTTTTTTTTTTACATTGAAGCGGCAAACATCGAATAAGCCGAGTGAGGTCATAGATGTGGTGTCATCTTAGGTGGGTAGTTGGTTTTTATGAAGGTGCCAGTAGAAAATGGCTTGTAGCTTGCTCTGGGAGAAGGCACCCGCAGGCATTAGTGCAAGTCTTGGAGGCTGACTGTGTGGCCAAGAGAGTGGAGCTGCAGGTGTCCTGGTGTGTTGTTAGTGCTGTAAGAGAAGAAGCACTAGGTTAGTTGCTGGAAAGACTAGGAATGGAGCCCTAATTAGAGTGAATTCAGGAAAATTACCTAAATAGAGTACTACAAGGTTGCTCAAACTAAAGATTTGCTCGTGTTTTGGCATGCACACATGCTGTAGCCCATGTCCCCAATTACAGGAGATAATTGAGGTTTGAAGCATGTAGCGTTGCAGACGTGGTGATGAGTGTGCCTACTAGTGGAGATAGTGGCATATAGGCACAGCATTGGCTACAGCACCCTAAGATTATTAAGGGCAGAATAACTGACTCTAGGTTCTGTCATTCATCTGCGTATTTCTTCATCACACCAGTTTGTCTTCTTGTTTATTGTCTTCTCATCATCTATCTTTAGATTGTTCAGGATGGCTGTCATGTTAGAGAGAAGGGGTAGTACTTGATAAAGATTCCTCCAAATTGTCTAATGGATTGGAAGTGAGAATCTGAACCGGTGCAGCAAGCTAGTGGTTGGGTGTGAACCTTCTGAATTTCTCTAAGGAGTGGAGGCCTTGAACAAGTTATGATCTTGTTTGGCCCTGATAAAGTTAAAGGATGTTGAAAGTGGTTGTACTGAGTTTGCTTTTATTTCTATTTTTATTCTTTAAACACATCACATTGTATTGTGTGACAATGGACTTGCGAATCTTAAATATTTTTCCATACTATTTGGAGCTGTGTCTCTCCCTCTCTCCTCATCACTCGGTCCATGAACTTCAAGATGCCCATGGTATGCCATGTGCTCAGGCTGAAGGCACCAGGCATCAAAGTCTCTCTATGCATTTACTTTGTTTGGGACACCAGGAAACTTCACCATAATAATAAATTTAAGCTTCTCTGTGCTTTTTTGATATTTCCTTCCTCTATAATCACAATGGAACATGCACTTGATGTTTGCGATTTTAATCATCATGTTAAATCAAGAAGTTACTGACATATAGACACATTATTATTATTTTCAAATATAAATATTTGATATCTTTAAATTAATGATTAGCAAGACTTACAGATAACGTATTTGTAGTTTAAAAAAGTCAGTATGTACAAAGTGATTTACTAATTTTAGCAGAAAATAAAGTTTATAGCAATTTCATTTGTAAAATTAATATCCAGCATGAATGCAAGTAATTTTTCATAAAACAAAATACTTAAATAATCTAGGCATCACAATTGGTTAGTGAATTGTGGTGCTTCAGCATAAAGGGCTTATTAATAAATTAATTAAATAAAAACTATGACCTTATTATAATTTTTTTATAATCCCTGAATTGCTGTAATTTTAAATCAAATGTCATTTAAAAACTATATTTTAAATAAAAAAAAATCATAAAAAATAGAAATAACACTTGGTATTTATGGAAAAATTAATAAACAGAATGCCTTCAATGCTGTATTTGGGGATATTAAATTCAAATGCAGTGTTTTGAAGGACTGCAAATGCTTAGTAATTTTCTGCCGTCTGTAGAATAAAGCTGATAGTGATTGCCACTGCAGAGTGTTGAAAGCAGATGTTATCCCTGTAATTAGCTCCGGACCTAAGTACACAAGAGACCTTACAGTTTTCAGGCCGAAAGGAATTGGTCCCACAGAGTGTGCTCCATATCCACATTTAGTATCATCATATAAACAGTACTGAAAACACAGCAGGCTCATAATGAAGATATATTGGCTTAATGCTATCATAAAGTTATGCAGCTTAACCTCAGTGTAATTGGTCACTAGTGGCTTTCAATTTGTTTAGTATGCTGATGACCATGGAAAGTTTCTGAACAAAATTCAGCAGAGAAGCATAATAAAATGAGGGTCTTTTCATTTTTTTTTCTCTGAAAGATTTATGTTACACTTTTCTCACTTTCATTTGCATGCATAGCAAATACCAGCACAGGGGCTGTTTATTTCAGGCCCATTTCAGGAAAAAAAACACCTTTCTAAATTCATGTTTAAAGATAACACAAAATTCAGTAAGCAAAGGCTTTGAAAGAGAAGTTTATAATGAATGAGACAATAATTATTAAAAAACAATGATCAATGTATTAACTAAAAAAAATTTATTGACAGTGATTGATTTATTTGTGACATACTATTACATATTCTTACATACTGTTTATATATACAGTATATATATAGGAGTGGGGCAAACTGTTCAAAACCTCATTTAATTCCAACAAAAAAAGAAAACTTCAAATAAAACACCAGATTGATGGTACTCTCTGGCTGGGACAATTCCCATGAAACAGTGCTTGCTCTTTCTCTTTTGTGCTATTTATGGCAGTCAGGTCCAAAATGAGATGCTCTTTTATACTGAGTAGGCCAGAAGGGGTGGGGCTTCCCTGGCTTCACTGCCCTCAAGGTTTATCGAGGCTCTCATTCCAGAGTGGTACCACATACCTTAGGTGACAATATATATATATATATATATATATATATATCTATCTATCTATCTATCTATCTATCTATCTATCTATATATATATATATATATATATATATATATATATATATATATATATATATATATATATATATATATATATATGGCAGCAATAGTCACACATAGGCAGTTCAGTACCTCCCCTGCTCCATTTTCCTACCACATAACACTGGCAGTTGCACACTCATATACTGTCCAAAATGGAGAACATGCTGGGTATCTCTGGCACTGCCCTCCAGTGGTTCAAGTCCTATCTGACTGATAGGCAAGAGTTTGTTAGTCTTGGCAACAGCAGATCTAGCTCAGCGCCAGTCACACAAGGAGTTCCTCAGGGCTCTGTCCTCGGCCCTCTTCTCTTCTGTATTTACATGCTTCCCCTTGGCCAAATTATCCGAAGCTATGGACTGGGTTATCATTTTTATGCAGATGATATTCAACTCTACTTCAATGTTAAAAGTGGAACTTCATCAGAGCTTTCTCAGCTCACAACTTGCCTTAGTGAAATTAAAACCTAAATGAACTCCTGCAAATTGGGATTAAAATGCAACTTAATAAAATGAGCTCCTTCCCAGTCCATCTTGGCGGTGATCTCATCAGACCTGCCTCTACTGTAAAGAATCTTGGTGTCATTTTTGATTCCTCCCTCTCTTATTCAGCCCACATAAATCATATTAAGTAACTTTCTTACTTTCACCTCAGTAACATATCCAGTGTTCGCTCCTTCCTCTCCTTCTCTAATGCTGAGAAACTTGTCAATGCTTTTATCACATCCCACATCGATTATTGTAATTCCCAACTGGCAGGTGCCCCTTCTAATCTTATATCACAGCTCCAGCTTATTCAAAACTCAGTTGTAAGAGTCCTTACTCGAACCAGCAGCAGTGAGCACATCACACCCATCCTGCTCCATCTTCACTGGCTCCCTGTGTCTTACAGAATCGAATGTAAAATCCTACTAATAACCTACAAAGCCTTAAATAACCTCGCGCCAAACTACATCAGTGACCTTCTCCATCACTATGTGCCTGCCCGCCCACTAAGGTCCTCTGATTCTGGCAATCTTGTTGTTCCCCACACTAATCTACACTCCATGGGTGACAGAGCCTTCAGCTGTATAGCGCCCAGACTCTGGAATGACCTACCAAAATTAATTAGATCAGCTGACTCCATGAATTCTTTTAAAAAACAACTCAAAACTCATCTGTTCAGGAAGGCTTTTAGCTCTACTTGACTTTATTACCTTTCTCTCACTTTACTTCTCTGTCAAGATGCTCGTGTAACCTGTATGTGTGTGTGCCAGACCATCAATTATGTTGTCTGTTAGGCTTTTTTTTCTCTGAATTCACTATCATAATCTTCTTTATTTATTTATCTGGTTTGTGCAATGCTATAAACTGTATACCCTGCCGTTCTTTCTTATATTCTGTAAGTGCCTTGAGCATGTGAAAGGTGCTATATAAATAGAATGTATTATTATTATTATTATTATTATTATTATTATATGCTGTTTACTACGAGCTGTCTCTCTGATAAACAGTAGACCTATGGCAAAGAAACACAGCTGCCCTTCAGAATCTCCCTCTTAAACAGAATTTCAATGATTAACAAACACACTCTTAGCTGTTGCAGGCTGAAAGGTAACATGCTTCTTGCACCAGGTTTAGAACATTTAAAAGAACCAGCCCTGACCAACCTAACAGCTCACTATCTTATCCTCTATCCCTCAAACTGCGCCTGTCCCAGTCGCTGCTTCCAAGCTGCTGAACCTGCTTGATGAAGAAGACTTTGTGTTCTTTTAATCAGGAGAGGGGCTGGACCATGACGTTGGCCAGTTGCAGCCTGTGTGCTTGTCTGCAGAAGATAATCAACATTGGAATAAAGTCTTGTGTCTGTGGCTGCCAGTTCAACAATAAAGATTTTGAACCTTGGAAACCTGGTTCCTTTTTCCAGTCTCCTGTGCAACTCTGTGACCCAAGCTTGACATATATAAGCTTATACTGTATATAAGCTTGTATATATTGTGGAGGATTGCCGGCTTTCCAGTCCGGCCCTCACCCCCAGGCCGCTAGGAGGAGCCCTCCGGACAGCATATTGGTGCCCCGAGTTCCAGCAGGGCCTCATGGACTTTGTAGTTTCTATACACAGCCCTGCTGGATACCTTGGGGGGCCGCCAAGAGTCGCTGTGAAGGGGCTAGGGGACTCTTACATGCCCTATAACCCGGGAGTGCATGTCAGTCACGTGACTCAAGGAAGTGACGTGCTCCCGGGATGAAGAAAAGGACTGTTTGCCCTGACCCGGAAGGAAAACGGACTTGTGGGTTTGGCTATGGAACCATTTCCAGGTCAGGGGCTATAAAAGAACTCTGGGTAAGCCCAGACACTGAGCTGAGCTGGGAGGAAGGTGGGCTAAGTGTCTGGGCGAGGAGGATTGTGTTAGTTACTTGAGAGAATTGTTTATTGTGTTTATGAGTGTGTGGAGGAGAGTGCTTGGTGCACTACTGTACAATAATAAAATAAAATATCGTTGTACCTTCACCTGGTCTGAAGAGTGGTACCTGAGGGTTCAAGAGGTGGCTCAACGCTACATCTGCTACACTGGCGTAGTCAGCAGGATACTCTGGCCGTCTGGAGGCAGAGGATCTGCATTACAAATTAAATTTGTTGTGGCAGAGAACCCTAAGAAGGTCCCTCAAGTAACCGCCGAGGTGAAAACTCCACCCGCGACCAAGAGCGCTGCTATTGTGAGCCGTGACATGCAGTCAGCTGCAATAGGGAAAAGGTCTGGCAAGAAGAAGGCCAACACCAACTGGGTGAAGACCGCGACCGACGCCGAGCTGTACTGGACTTACCTAACTGGGTGTGAGGGGGACCGGCAGCCGATAAAGGCTGAGCAAGTCTGAAGGGCGCAATTGCAAGTAGGCTGCCAGCAATCAGCTGCGTCAACAGCCCTGAACGAATCAGGGATACAGCGGGAAAATCCGGAGGTATGTGCCGGGGCAACGCCCGATGGGCAGGGGATATTTAATTCCTATTTTGCAGAGGCCTGCCTTCGGAAAACAACCGCTGGATCGGATACCTGCCTCGTACCGTGGCAAGATGGCCGCGATACCCAGAAGGCAAGTCGGGTTGGAAGTCGGATGGAAGCGGTCAACCCGTTCGTGGGATGTGTCCACGTGACCTCGCGCGACGGCAACCAGGAAGAAGGTCGGTTTGGAGCCGTCAGAGAGGTCAATAATTCCCCAACGCGTCTGCGCTCCCTGAAGGGGAAGGGGGCGGCGAGCGAAGCAGCGCCAACATTAAATGAAGGTAAAGAGGGACGGGAAGTGACTGTAGTGTCTGCCGGCAAAATTAAAAAGGCAGACCGCAGCCAGCCGCGGGAGGCTACCCGTTCCTCTAAAGACTCCAAATCCCAGGAGCCCTTGCGAAGCCCAGCAGAGCACGTGCCAGGAGTGGACGTGCTCATTGGTTCCCGGTCGGCAGGTGACCAAAATAAGGAAGTAGCCTTACTGCCGGCCGAGACAAATAACTTTATAAACTTAGGGGAGCTCGACGAGTATCTCGAGCCCCTAAATATTGTCTTCCAGGGACTAAATGAATTACGGAAGCGAGTGGAGGAGCTGGGAGCTGCAGCCGAAACGCCGTTGAGGGGACTGCAGGAATACCTTCGGCGGTTAGGCCGTGAAGCCCCGGCCTCGATTGATTCGGCGGTGCAGGTGAGTGAAATCTGCGCCGTATATAATAAGGGGACGCAGTGTGAATCGGCACCGCGTTTAATAAGTTGCGGTTGCCAAAGCGCTGTGTCTCCAACAGTAGAGTGTGGCGTGATGACTGACTGGACAGGGGTGGAAGCGATCCATCCGGGTCTTGCGTTTGACGCAGGTCCCCGGAACGAGACGCCACTCCAGACCCCGATCGGTCTGATGAAGGGCTTACCGTTGGTTACTGAAGGGGCGGGGGAAGTACCAATCGTCCTGGGGCAGCTGAATAGTGCTGTTACCCGGAGCGATACGGTACTAATGACGCCGCCTCCGAGTTTACATAGGACAACGGGCGTGCAAACAGCAAAGAGGCTCTCTCTTTTCCATAGAGAGCCTCACGCTGTGCGCAAGCCCCAGACAAAGCAGGAGATCCCCGAATTAAAACGAGGGTCTCCTAACACAATAAAAAAAAGGGCAAAGAGCAGCAAAGCGGCTATAATTCCCTCCTTGGTGGAGGACAGGGCGGAGCTAACCCTGACGGAGTTTCCAAGGTGTTTTAGGTCCCAAGAAGAGAGGCGACCAGGAGGACAGCGGCGGTGTTACAACTGCCGTCAACCGGGCCACCTATGGCGAAGTTGTCCCCGGAGGACAGGGGAGTGGTGGGTTAACCATTACACTGTTCCCCCAAGGTTCGCTGGGGGGTCTCGACATCGTCGCCAGGGTCCGGACGACGCGTCCTCTTGGAGGAGAACGTCCCTCGCGGGGATCAACGCTCCGCCTCAGTTGGCTTCGCTGAGAGGGGGGAACTGTGGAGGATTGCCGGCTTTCCAGTCCGGCCCTCACCCCCAGGCCGCTAGGAGGAGCCCTCCAGACAGCATATTGGTGCCCCGAGTTCCAGCAGGGCCTCATGGACTTTGTAGTTTCTATACACAGCCCTGCTGGATACCTTGGGGGCCGCCAGGAGTCGCTGTGAAGGGGCTAGGGGACTCTTACATGCCCTATAACCCGGGAGTGCATGTCAGTCACGTGACTCAAGGAAGTGACGTGCTCCCGGGATGAAGAAAAGGACTGTTTGCCCTGACCCGGAAGGAAAACGGACTTGTGGGTTTGGCTATGGAACCATTTCCGGGTCAGGGGCTATAAAAGGACTCTGGGTAAGCCCAGACACTGAGCTGAGCTGGGAGGAAGGTGGGCTAAGTGTCTGGGCGAGGAGGATTGTGTTAGTTACTTGAGAGAATTGTTTATTGTGTTTATGAGTGTGTGGAGGAGAGTGCTTGGTGCACTACTGTACAATAATATAATAAAATATTGTTGTACCTTCACCTGGTCTGAAGAGTGGTACCTGAGGGTTCAAGAGGTGGCTCAACGCTACATCTGCTACAATATAAATACACCAATCAGCCACAACATTAAAACCACTGACAGGTGAAGTGAATAGCTTTGTCACTACAATGACACTTGTCAAGTGATAGGATATATTAGACAGCAAGTTGAACAGTCAGTTCATTCTTGAAAGTGATGTGTTGGAAGCTGGAAAGATGGTCCAGCGTAAGGATCTAAGGGACTTTGACAACAGCCAAATTGTGATAGCTAGACAACTGGGTCAAGAGGATCTCTAAAGCGGCAGGATTTGTGGAGTGTTTCCAGTATGCAGTAGTTACTATCTACCAATAGTGGTCCAAGAAACGACAACCGGTGAACTGGTGACAGGGTCATGGATGCCAAAGGTTATTTTATTAATGTGGGGACAAAAGGTTATCCAATCCCACAGTAGTGCTACTGTATCACAGACTGATGAAAAACTTAATGCTAGCCTAAAGAGAAATGTGTCATAACACACATGCATTGCAGCTTGCTGCGTAGCGGCAGACCTGTCAGAGTGTTCATGTTGAGCTCTGTCCACTGCTGGAAGCACCTACAATGGGCATGTGAAATCAAAACTAGAGCAATGGAATGGATGTTTTTTTTTTAAATGATGTGATCAGCCTTGTGTGTCATTTACCTATGGAAGAAATGGCAGCAGGATTACTATGGGAGGATTTCAAGTCGGCGGAGGCAGTGTGATACTCTGGGTAATGTTCTCCTGGGAAAACTTTGGTCCTGGCATTCATTTGGATGTTACATTGGCAAGTACCATCTATCTAAAGATTGCATCAGACCACATACACCCTTTCAGGGCAATGATATTCCTTTATAGCAGTGGCCTCTTCTAACAGGATAATGCACCCTGCCACACTTCAAAAATTGTTTAGGAATGGTTTGGTAGAACATGACAACATTACACGATGCCACTTATTTTCTTGTTAAATATTTTTAACCAGAGTTTCTTGCAGTTTTAATCCCATGTGAGGATGAGAATTGTATAGCATTTTTAGCAAAATATGTGCAGACTAAACAAAAATAGCTGGTAGACAGACACGTGTACAATGTGTGTGTGTTCCAGTCACATGCTTTGTTTTATCCCATCTAATATATATATATATATATATATATATATATATATATATATATATATATATATATATATATATATATTGTGACAGTTTAAGGTCTCCATGACCCCTTGAACCCTCAGACTAGTCGTCAGACACCAGATATAAGTCCAAATAATAGTTTATTATTAATAATAATAATAATAATAATAATAAATGTGCACAAAGCACCCTCCACTCCGCAATACTCATATAATAATATTTTCAATAAACAATAACCAATCCTCCACTACCCAGACGCGTTGCCACCCTTCCACCCAGCTCAGCTCAACGTCTGGGATTTCCCATCGTCCTTTTATATTCCCTGACCCGGAAGTGTTTCCCATCTTACAGTCCATGTGATTTCTTATCACTTCCGGGTCAGATAAAAAGTCCCTTTTCAACCCGGAAACACGTCGTTCCCTCTGGTCATATGATTATGACGTGCTTCCGGGTTATAGGGCACGTATAAGTCCTTGAGCCTCCCTGCAGCGACTCCTGGCGGCCCTGACGTTATCCAGCAGGGCTGTGTATTAAAAACTCCATAGTCCATGAGGCCCTGCTGGAATTCGGGGACATCTCCACGTTGCAAGGAGAGCTCCATCTACCAGCCTGGGGGTATTGGCCTGGAGTACAAAAGAAACATCACCATGCACCAAAATGTGGAGACTGGGCAAGATCAGGGAAAAAAAAAACGCGGTCACTGATTACAACCGCAAGAAGGTATGCAAATGAATATGAATACTAATTCAGTGTGAGTAGGAACACTCAATAAAACTGAATAAAAAAAAAAAAATGAAAGTGACAATGAGATATCAGGAAGGCATGATACACCAGTGTTTGTGTGTTAGCTTTTATCCCTGCAGATCAGAGAATTTCCAGTTCCATTGTCTCAAAACACCACTCACATCTACAGTTATTTCCAGTTTCAAATAAAAACTAACGGCATCAGATCTGGAGTGGTGATGGTGGTGGAGGGGGGTTGTATCGTGATCGTGACTGTGAGAATAAAAGTTTAAAAAAAAAATACTAAGTTTTACAAGTACTATAAATTTACACCGGCTGTTACAGACGCAAATCAAATATTTGTTTTTATTGTGTAATATTAATAAGAGGAGCTCACTACTCAAAGCGGTAAATTCAAGTCAACAGTTTTTACTGCTACACCACAGAAGTTGTTGTATTATACTTGCACCTTTTGTGTTATGACCGTGGCACATCGCTTCGGGATCCGACCAGGTGATCATGTCATGGTCCTCGTTCCTACCTCACATCCTAAATTACTGATCCATTTGCAAGGCCCTTACAAGGTTAAGGAGAGGAAGGGGCTCGTAGACTATTTGGTTAAACAACCAAACCATTGACAGAGTGAGCGGATATACCACGTAAACCTGCTGAAACCGTGAAAGGACAGGGACTCTGACCCCTCCTCCGGACAGCCCTGCTCACTCTTTGCTCGTAAATCTGATCTTAACTTTGGTCCTGATTTGACAACCCAGCCATGGCGGAAGCTCGAAGAAGCCATCTCGGCTATTCCTGAGATAGTGAATGAAAAACCGGGGTGGACCTCACTGGTTGTGCATGAAATAGTGAAAGAGCCCGGGGTAATAGTCCGAGAATGCCCCGTTCGCCTTCCGGAATAAAAAAAGAACAGAAGTGGAGCTGGAGATCAAATGAATGCTGGAACTAGGTGTAATAGAGGAAAGTCATAGTACCTGGTCCAGTCCTATCATGTTGGTTGGAAAGCCTGACGGGAGTAGGAGGTTTTGCAATGACTTCCGTTGGCTTAACCAGGTATTCTGTTTTGATGCCTACCTGATGCCGCGCGTGGACGACCTCCTTGAGCAGCTATGGCACTCTAAATTCTTAACCACCCTTGATATGACAAAAGGGTACTGGCAGGTTCCCTTAATGGATTCTGGCAAAGGAGAAGACCGCGTTTAGTACCCCTAGTGGAATACTGGCAGTATTGTGTCCTTCCATTTGAGTTACATGGGGCACCCGTGACCTTCCAGCGTCTGGTGGACTAAGTGCCCAGGCCCCATAACTCATACACTGCTGCCTACCTGGATGATGTTATCATCTATTCTAGCACAATGAATGGAACTCCTACAGCAGGTACAAGCAGTATTGCGGACGCTAAGTGAAGCCAGCCTACAAAGTAATCCAAAGAAATCTTTCTTCGGGTTAACAGAGGCCAAATATTTAGGCTACCTAGTGGGCCGGGGTATTGTACGACCACAGTGTTCAAATGGACGCTTCAGACAAAGGTCTTGGTGCTGTGTTGAGCCAAAGTGTCGATGGAGTTGAACACCCTGTCATGTATCTCAGCTGGAAACTGTTGGACCACGAAACCAGGTACGTGGTAGTGGATGCGGGAAGCCCTAGCGGTTAAATGGGCGATCACCCAGATGAGGTACTACCTCTTGGGCCGATGCCCTTTTGAGGTGTCACGACCTCTCGGCCAGGTACACCCAACCTGATGGGTCTGGACTTGGGGGGGCAATGTCACACACGTGTGCTTGGGAGTCAACCAAAGGGACCAGAAAAACACCAATTCCATGCCAGGCCGGGGGGGTGGTGGGTTGCACTAAACCTCTCTCTTTTCTCTCCAGAGACCACAATAAGAGAAATCCTGCTTGTCCCGGCCCCGAGGGACGTCCACTTCTTGTCCCAGTTCCCGAGGACGTCACTTCCTAGGAATCAACCAGAAAAAACCCCCTCATCCTTCCATCAGTTCTACTTTGGACTGTACACATTGTATTCAACTGAAAACCTTTTGCAGCCCAGGAAACTATATGGGTGGCTGCCCAAACCTTTGTTGTGTGTCCAGTTCTTTATTTTACAATATATATATTATATATATATATATATTATATATATATATATATATATATATATATATATATATATTCTGTATATATATGTGTTTGTGTGTGTTCATATATACATATGTGTGTGTGTCTGTGTGTGTATATATATTTGGAAATATTCTCATCCATCCATCCATCCATTTTCCAACCCGCTGAATCCGAACACAGAGTCACGGGGTTCTGCTGGAGCCAATCCCAGCCAACACAGGGCAGGAACCAATCCTGGGCAGGGTGCCAACCCACCGCAGGACACACACAAACACACCCACACACCAAGCACACACTAGGGCCAATTTAGAATCGGCCAATCCACCTAACCTGCATGTCTTTGGACTGTGGGAGGAAACCGGAGCGCCCGGAGGAAACCCACGCAGACACGGGGAGAACATGCAAACTCCATGCAGGGAGGACCCGGGAAGCGAACCCGGGTCTCCTAATTGTGAGGCAGCAGTGCTACCACTGTGCCACCGTGCCGCCCAAGATATTCTCTTTCTTCAAAATATTTAATTCTTAAGTAAACACCATAAACCACATAACACAGTTTAAAATTTATTTTGCACACACATAATTGGCAATTTTAACAAGTGAGTAAAAGCAGAATGTGCAGGTTTGCAATATATACAGTAATGGTTTATCTGGCTTGCAAGAGATAAAAGGACCAATTTACAAGGCCTAAAGGCAAAGGCCTTTCCAAAAAGCAAAATAAAAGAAAAGAATCCTACTTTGGCTAATGTGGTCAGTATGCAATATGTAGCCAGGAAATAAATTCAGTTTCATGTTGGCAGGTGTGGAAGTTAGCAGGTATATCCTAGAAAATCCATGTAGGTGAAGCAGCAGTCTCTACTACTCTGTACAGAGGACTGGTTGACTGAAAACTGCTAGGACTTCTAGCCCAGAACCTGAGAGTAGACAAGAAGGGGAGCAAGTATCATTTAATTGTTAGGATGCACTCAAAAATGCAGGCTCTTGAGCTTCTAGACATGGTTGGCAATTCTTGTTTGGAGGACGCTGTCAGTGTAAATGTTTTCAATGCCACAATGTAAAAGACAACAAGGTAGAGAAGACTGAAGCAGGTACTGTAAGTCAGGCAAGAAACCCAAAAAAACAAAATGGACCATTCCTTCGTAAGTGAAAAGGCCTTAGATCTACACAGTAGGTTCATCGGGGTATGCTTCATGGAATTGTGACTAGAGAGACTCTAGGAGTTTAGCACTATCTTAATCCAAGAAATCATTCAAATATGGCCTAGAACTGAATCCTTGATAGGGGTTAAAAGCAGTTGCATGCAAGTGTGAAATTTACATACAGTAGTCAAAAAGCTCACTTGTGGGAAGAATGAAAGGCATGTTTTTTTGAGAGTGATAAAGATGTATGGTGAAACTGAGCACCTTGTGTAATTTCAAGATTTACGTAAGTAAGGAAGTCACCTTATTTAATAGTACAGCAGCTTTAGAGCATAAGGCTGATTGTCCAGGAACTCTTTTGATTTTAATTTTTCACTTGCTTACCTCATGTTCACTTCTGCCTTTAGTTTGGATTAAACAACCTTATATTATTGTAGGTTTTGACACTTCATTCAAGACTGCCAGCCATCCCTGGTTGCTCCAGAAAATATGGTGAACCTGCATAGGAGCACATCAAAACAAAACATCAGTTGCTTAGCCATTATGTGGTTTTGAAAAGCAAACAAGAGAGGTAGAGGTTAAAAGCACTTGGGCCAAACTAATTTTGCCAAAACACAATGCACCAAGAAATTTTAAGTTAATTCTGATCTAATTCTGACAGTCATTTCTGCAAAAAAACCCATGTACACTGCTAATTGCATTCCCCATCTCAGCTCTCATCTAGGAAGAGGGAAGATACGAATATTTTTTCTTTTCTTTTGTCAAATCATCAGTGTCAAGTTTTCACAATGGTCATGCAGACATGGATGACTGTCTTTTTCCTATGAGTCTTGATAGTTCTTGGAAAAGAGTGTACAATCACACATGTCCTACCAGATAGGCTAACATTGAAAGCAGCAGTAATGTCGGGGTACTGATACCATGGGCACTACATTGTGTAAAGTATTAGGTGCAGATCTATCACTACAACTGCAGAAATAATGGAAACCTAAACAAGAGCTTTCTTGAGGATAATGAAGACAGGCAAGCAAAATAATCAGAGAGAAAGACAGGTGTAAAAGAACAGTAAGAGCTGGAAAAAGAAAAATAAAGAAATGTAGCATTCCGTGGGATTCACAGAAAATAAGATGTTGATGATTTCTTCTATCAGTGTAGAATGTGACCACAAAAATGTCAATGCCACTGACAGAGGGAGAGTTTTAGGAAGCCAAAACATTGCCAGAAGATGCTGAATGTTCATAAAAGGTTCAGCACAGCATTGGCATTATATTACTTCACTGTTTTGTGTTTTTTTTCATTAAATTAATACACATTAATTAATTTTAAAAAATTTTCTCAAGTGTTCAAAACAGACCCACTGAAAGTTCTTATTTTCTTGCCTCTGCTTATTTTTCCCAGTTCTATTTGAAGAATTGCTTTATCACAAGAATTTTCCTTGGATTAGAACTTTGATGGGCATTCCAAAACATTTATTGTTTGTAACTTTAAAAATGGCAAGATGTGCTGATACTTAGCTGAATCTTCAGTATTTGTCCTTTTATTCACATATGCATTCAATGTCTTAGCCTACTTAGTCAAATACAGTACTATTGTAAGGATGACTCCATCCCAGCAGTAGTGATCCTGACACCTGCTGAGCTGCTGAGAATATGATTCTTTTACGTGAACAAGACATATTGCCCTGTCAGTATGTAATAGTTTTGGGCATGTGATCAGCACAACTAGACAAGCGAAGGCTGTAAAATGTTGAGTGGTCTAGGAAATATTAGTCTTGCGGAAGTAAGACATACTGTATAATGTACACATCTGGAGCCAACAATGAGTGAATTTTGCTTAAAACTGGGTGGGAATAATTAGACAGCTCACTGAGTATCACATTTCTAAACCAATCCAATGCCTCATGAAGGCGGTGCTCAAAGTAGGGGCGGAGATTTTGAACTGCACAGATCCAAGGTGCTCTCCTTATTCTGGTTAAACAGAGAGCAAGTGTCTGTTTACAATGAACTGTCTAAAGTTGAAAGGTCTACTAAAAAATCCTATTAGACATATTGTGGCACGTGGCTGGGGGTGGTACCCAGCCGGGACGCCCAGAAGGACAGAAGGAGGGCTCATGCCTTCTCTGGACCGCCAGGGGGCGTCCTTATGCCTGGAGGACTTGGGACCCCGGCACTTCCGCCACACCAGGAAGTGCTGGGGGGAAGAAGAAAATGAGACACCCGGAGTGCTTCCGGAAAGACAGACGGCACTTCCGCCACACAGGGGCGTGTCAGGGGAAGATTGCCGGGAACGACCTGGAGCACATCCGGGTGATTATAAAAGGGGCCGCCTCCCTTCATTCAGGGCTGGAGTCGGGTGGAAGAGGACAAGGTCGGAGACTGAGTGAGAGAGGAGAAAAGGAGGCGGCCTGAAGGCTTACTGTGGACAGAGGCCTGGGCTATTGGGGTGATTGGTGCTGAGGCACTGGGTTGTGTGCATATTTGGACATTGTACTTAGGGTGAATAAACGTGTGTTGGGACATTAAAATGATGTCTGTCTGTCTGTGTCCGGGCTATTTCCCACAATATAAATGTGTGTTGCGTGTGCAGAGTGCTCAATACAATGATAGTGTAGGAGTCATTGTAAGGGTGAAAGAACTGGCAGCTATATTCATGAAAATATGAACTGCAAAACATGCAACTGAAGTAAACGGTGTGTCACACCCCATCAAAAGGGCTGCCATTAAGAGGGCTGATAACGAAGATGTACAAATGGGGATGCACAAACATCAGCCTTCTGACTGCATGTCTAAATGAATAACTAAAGAAATTTAACATTACCGTCTATCTGGAAATGCAAACATAACATGCCAGAATAGCTGCAGTGTCCTTACACCCTGAGGGCATTTTTCAGCAATTTCCGCCTGAGGGAAGAACACCATAATAAAGCCTTATTATCCAATAAATAACGGAAGAACAGTCATTGTATCTCTAAAACTTGACATATAACTTCTCAAATGTGATAGAATTTGTGTTTGTGTCAAATTTAAACATTCCTTTACTCAGAAAATGATGCCAAAATTGCAAAAACATAGGCAGACACTGTGATTTTTCCAAATTTTAATGCAGCATATTTCAGGTTCAAGCAATGCCAGATCAGTTTGTTCACCTGTGATGTGTTCCCAGACATGTCAACTGTACCTGTGAAAATTTTCATGTTAATAATACAAAGAAATAAATATTTACACCATTTGACACCATGGGCAACCCTCCCACCTCCAGAACCTTTTCAGGTATAAATAAAAATAATATAAAATTTATACAAAATAATTAAAAAAATATAAATATAATATATATAATTTCTCACATATATACACACACATCTATATTTATTGTATATATACACAGACACACAGCGAAAAAATCACATATTTTCATTTATTTTTCTCACCTTTGGCACTGTTTATCTTTCAGACATGGGCATGTAATATATGGTTCGTAACGTCTCAGACACAACTATAAAATGGTATAAAACTTACAGTGGAACGAGCTACCTGTTCAGAAACACCAGACCACTGGTGCCAGCCTAGCATACTAACCTGTTCTTTTATGGTGAATATCTTGCAAATGCTTCATCACACTTGACGTGCCTGAGCTTGATTTACTCAGCAGAGTCTGCTGTACATTTTGATATATAACATACTTGTATCTATATTCACTGTTGCTTTGTGAAGTTATATGTGACAACACATGAAAATGCAGGCTTGAACAGTGAGATGGGTGCTTTATTATGCAAAGTCAGGGCAGGTCCATTGTTCAAACATGCCTATGTTTGGTGCCATTTATCTCCATTCTTTTCATAAGAGCAGTGGTGACTACAGTTGGCGCTGTGGTTGATGCCTGCTCAGAACTTTTTTTTGTACCGGCAATAAAGATACGATTGTCCCATGACTGCTATCAGACTACCCATCCTGCATTTGTGCTTTGGCACCATAGACAGCCGTGTAGAAACGTAGTGAAAAAGCCAGATTTGCTGCGATTTCAGACAAACTGGTTAATGTTCTTTGTTGTAAATTATTAAACCACGTTGTATATCCATAAACCACATACTTATCATGAACTCTGTGTCTCGATGCATGCTCAATAATTCCAGGTAAGGAAATCCAAGAAATTTTGATTCTGTTCATCTGGACAAAGTTTTTAAAGTGGGAGAAATATTCCGAGACTTATCCAAGTCTCTTCCTCAGTCTCATTGACTGCAGGTTTCCCCAACCTTATAAACAAGTACCTTTGCTTAATCACAGAGACTAGCACCATTGACAAAGGGGCCAGTTGATCAGTGATATGCAAATTGTCCACTGATTGTAGACGTGTGAACCATTCATAGAGGGTTGAGGAATGGCCCCAGCAGAGAGAAGGATGCAGACAGACAACTAAAGATGTGGGACAAATGCGGGTGAAGAACTTGTCTGACAAACAACTCACCCAAGCAGAGAAAAACATCCTTTCTAAAGGGTTAAATTTTGCGGTCACACACGAAGCCAACCAATTCCCGCTAGTGAACTGATTACTGCCACACGAATCTGCTATCAGAAACAACAACATTGATGATTTGGAAGCAGAACAACTGCGGATAAAAGTTTCGGCATGTCTCAGCAATGCAAAAACCCCCTGCATTCCAATATCAGCATTGAGGAGAGGAAGGCCCTCACGGGCACTCAGCAAGGACAACAGCATTCATCATCCTTTCTAGCGGGACAAAGAGAGATGCACAGTTTGTGCTAAACACAGACAGACTACCATGAGAAAATATTTGTACTCTGCTCAGTGACAAAAATACTTATGAGTCCCTTAAAAGCGAGATCTAGGTAGTGGTTACAACAAAAAAGGTGATAGATTGTCTTTAAGCAGTTAGTTCAGGGAACAATGCTATTGACCGAGACCACATACCACAGATTATACCCAGGGGAATCTACACCAAGTCTGTATGGTTTACCAAAAATACACAAACAGGGTGCTCCTTTAAGACCCATTGTCTGCATGATCAATTCAGTCACGTATAACATCTCCAAGTTCCTGGCCGCTGTTCTTAACCCGGTGGTAGGCAGCTCAAAACACCACATTCAGAACACATTGGATTTCGTGGAGAAAGTGAGAGAGGTCATTATGAAGGCAGAAGAAACCTTGGTCTCATTTGATGTTACATCTCTATTCACTTGTGTCCCAGTGACTGAAGCAGTGGAGGTAGTACGTAAGAGATTACAGAATAACCCCACTCTCAGTAAAAGAACCTCTCTCAACGCAGACCAAGTGTGCCTGCTTTTAGAACTGTGTCTTCAATCAACATATTTCATATACAAAAGCCAGTACTACAGGCAGAAGCACGGGTGTGCCATGGGTTCCCCTGTTTCACCTATAGTAGCCAATCTATATATGGAAGAAGTGGAAAAGAGGGCTCTATCATCCTGGAACACCACCGAGCCATTGGTTCAGATATGTGGATGACACCTGGGAGAAAATCAGATCTCAGGAGGTACCACAGTTCACAGACCACATCAACGGGGTGGACAAACACATCAAGTTCACCAGAGAGGATATGGAAAATAACAAGCTAGCCTTCTTAGACTGTGAAATTTCCATCGTCAACGGGGGACATTTGAAAGTGGATGTGTACCGTAAACCCACACATACGGACCAGTATCTAAGGTTTGACTCTCACCATCCACTAGAGCACAAACTAGGTGTCATTAGGACTCTACAACACAGAGCTAACACCATTCCCACAGACTCAGAGGCCAGGGAAGCAGAAGAACACCACGTCAAAAAGGCCCTGAGTAAATGTGGATATCCCAGCTGGTCCTTTGTCAAAGCAGGGAGGACACCTAAAGAACGCTCCAAGCGATTCATGAGAGAGGAAGGACATCCACTGCCTAAGCGAAAACCCTTAGTGATCCCGTATGTGTCAGGAGTATCGGAACAGCTGAGGCGCATTTTTCTCGAAACAGAGTAACATAGTTTACGCAGTTAAGTGCCAGGAGGAGTGCCGTGAATTGTACATCGAGGAAACCAAGCAGCCACTGGCTAAGCGCATGTCACAACACAGAAGAGCTTCCTCGTCAGGCCAGGACTCCGCAGTCTATTTACATCTACAGGATAGTGGTCACTCCTTTAAAGATGAAGAGGTGCACATCCTGGTTTGAGAGAGGAATCAAGGAGGCCATTTACGTGAAAAAGGAACGACCATCTCTGAACGGAGGAGGGGGCCTAAGGATACATCTGTCGCCATCTTACAATGCTGTGATTGCAGCCATTCCTCAACCCTCTATGAACGGTTCACACGTCTACTAATCAGTGGACAATTTGCATATCACTGATCAACTGGCCCTTTGTCAATGGTGCTAGTCTCTGTGATTAAGCAAAGGTACTGTTTATAAGGTTGGGGAAACCTGCAGTCAATTGAGACTGAGGAAGAGACTTGGATAAGTCTCGAAATATTTCTCCCACTTAAAAACTTTGTCCAGATGAACAGAATCAAATTTCTAGGATTATCTGAACTCTGTTTGCTGTTGTTATGCCATATAATAATACAATAGTTAAATGACAAAAAGATATCACAGCAGACAGAGGCATTTCCCAAATATGTGGAGCCCAGTAGCTGCAGCAGTCTACATATGTGTGCCTGCCTATCTCCACTGTTGCAGTACTCATTACAACATGCACATTAATTATATGGCTTCAGGTACCTTGTGCTACAAGTAACAGCAATTTTACCTTTTTACTTTCTCTCAGCGTTAAGTCTTTTTTCTACTATTTTTTGCTCTCCCCCTGAAACCCCAGCAGCGGTTTGAAACACACAGACTGGAGAAATTGGGGGTGGGTTGTTTTAAGGAGAAGCCCTGTGGAGGTAGCCTTTGTACCAAAGGATTTTTCTGCTGTTCACTACATACTTTTTAATGGGCTATCCCCAGACATGTATTCTCGTTTGAGAATCACATCTAGTGCCTCATTTCTAAGTGCCTAAGAAATGTTGCTGACCATCCCTTTATGCCCACAGTCTACCATATTTGAAATGGCTACTTTTAGTAGTGTAATGTGCCACATCAAAAAGCATGCACCATCTCACATAGACTCCATGAACATGACAGTGCCTTCCCATTTACTCCAATAACCTGTGCAGTCCCCAGATCTCAATCCAACAGAGCACATTGGGGTTGATGCGGAGCAAGAGTTTCCTAGCATGGCTGAAAATTTCTGAAGGATATGCATGATGTTATGAGTTAGCAAGGACCAGCACCTCATTGAATCCATGCCTTGAGGAATTCAGACTGTTAACGGAGGCAAAGAGGAATCTTAGCCAGTACTGTATAGATGTACCTAACAGAGTGGCCAGTGGCTGTAATTCAAATAAAAAAATGCTGAAAACCTTCTTTTACACAGGTCAAGTTGTTATCAAAGAAATCAGACATTTTGTCTTTTATGAATATGTTTTTCATATTTCATCAAACTGCATGGTGCCTCAGTCAAGGGTAAAGACAACTTCCTAGTAACCCACACATCTGCAGTTGCTTTAATACTTTTTGCACTCAGTGTAGTGTTCGGTGTTTATACTGTAGTATTGTATGTGCTGTGGCCAGTCATTTTCCAATGTCTGCATAGCGCACAGTGATAATGGAATGATATCTACAACTGCTAGGACCATTCAGCTGTGGAGTGAGGGTTTAAATCAATTTGCATTAATGGACTGAAATTGAATGTGGGCCACTTATCTTTTTAATGAGGTTTTCACTACCTACCAGCATTTTTTCCTGCCCTTCTGACAAATCAGTGCTGATGCTGGATTTAAGTGCATACGAAACAATTTGAAATTCGTAATCTGAAATGATTTGTCAAGATTTGTCAGAGTACCTTGATTTAAAGAATTTGGCACTTTCTAAGCACACATATGAAGCCATTATTTTTTGTGAGTAAAAGGCACTCAGCTTTAAAATAAGAACACGATTACCGGTATGTTAAAACAGAGTACCACTGGTTTCAAATACTAAACACAATACAGCAATTGCATGCTTATTATAAAATGTTTTTTTATATATATGTTCTATTTGAATGAAAGAAATAACAATAACTTTCAGCGCAAGAAATAAAATAAGCAAAGTCAGATGATTTTATAGAAATATGAAGATAACAGATCTACTGTATTAAGAAATGTACCATCCATTCTTTCCACTGTACATTATTTGTATTCAAGGTTTTTGAAATGACATTGCAAATCTGATGATGCACCAGCCTATTATATTGTCTAGCAGGACAAATATCCTTGCGTTTTCTCTGTAGAACTAACACAATTTTTCCATGTCAGAGGTGCATAATATCCTGGCAGTCCTAGAGGCAGCCAGTGCATAAGGAATGATGCTATTAATCCTCTTGGGCAATCTCCAGGTCTGATTATTAGGGAAATAAATTTGCATGCTGCATATGAACCAGGTGAATCACTGAGGGCACAAATTATATTTCTTGACAGCAAGTTAGAGAATGGAGCTGCATTGCTTGTTTTTTTTTTTTTCTTTTTTTTACTGAAAGCTATAGAATTTCAATTCATTACCTAAGATAATTCCAATCCCTTTTAAGTTTTATCAGACCTGTTGTTTTCAGCGGAATCCCCTGTGTATCCAACTAATCATTACTTCATAAAATAAAATGCAAAAAATGAAAGTGATATGTGGTAGTGTGATTAGAAGCACAATACCTGGTTTGTTTATAAGTGCATTTTATACTTTGGAATTTTCTATTTAGATTTAAAATCTTCCCTTCTAAACTAGATGTTTTTATCTAATTCTTGTTATGCTGGAAGAAAAATATGAATTTTTAAGGCTTCATTTCAAATTCTTTAAAAAAAAATATATAATTCATTTATATCCAACACTTAGGTATTTTTACATTTAAGACTTCTTTTTACACATTTACCAATTTATCTTCATTGAATATTTTGTAATATATTCTTTTCTCATTGTAATAAAATTCTAAATAGATCATCTAAAAGAATATAGCAATCATTATTAGAAAGCACTCACAAAATTATAGTGCAAAAAATAAGGAATAAGAAAACAGTTAAATCATTATCTCACGTAATGCCTTTTCTAGAAAGCACTATTGTAAAATGATTTACAAATCTGTCAGCTTTAATGTTTCTGAGCAGATATATACTTAATGAAAAGAGAATGATTAGTGACCAATGAAGGCCAAGCATCTCCTATGTCATTTTTTACTTATTATGCAGGCGTCTTAAAATTCAATGTCATACCTCAGTAGGTCTCGACATCAGCACTTATTTGTAGCTTTGCATGCAGTGGTGCTGATAGACCTTTTGCAGCCACTTTATTACTTACATATACAATGTAACAGGTTGGTGTTCCCTGAGACCTTAGAAAAGCCTGTATTAGTCAAGGTGTGGACTTAACAGCACCAATAATCTGGACAATATTGACTCCAGTTTGTCCATTAGTTGTTTCAAATTAGCTAATCATAGATATCCATGGTGAGTTTCCGAAAATGATAATTCTTTGAGGCTAATTAGTAACTTTACATTGTACTTTTTTGTGTAGTTTTTTATCAAAACCCTCTTAATCGAATGATTTATGAATGACTATAAACTACTTCTTTGTTAAACCCACCATTGAAGCATCTCAAATCAACTGAAAACCAACTGAGTGACACATACTTTAATTACATGATATTGTTTGTGGTTCTCTGGTTGGATGAAACACAGTTGCAAAATGTAATATGGTGTACACAAAACATCATAATTTAATAACTAATTAAGACAAAGGGTATAAATAGATGTACAATCTGACACCTATTATTTATAAGATGAACGCAAAACAAATGATAGACACACACCATAAAAGCAAACCACACTTTTCTTAAGAAAAGCTTTTTCTTCTTTCTAAAGATAACTAAGGCACTAAACAGCCTTTTAAAGAGTGTGAAGAAAAAAAAAGTGGGATGAGATAATGAAGAAAATCATAAAGTTCCTCATGTACTATCTATGGGAAAAATTGCCAATCTGAAATTTGAAATTAAGGAAGGAGATTGCCAATACTGGAAGTGGGCAAATAATACCACTGCCCATTTCTTCAGTTTAGGAAAATAACTCAAGTATATGCAAATGAAAATTTTAGTAAGGAACCATTAAAAAATAAAATAAATATTCAAAAACAGGAACACCATCCTGATATACACTTCTGCTCTCATCAGGAATTTTGTAATTCCCAACCTCTATCCCTCCTTTATCATCCTCATTTCCTTATCTTTATTGGGCATGGAGAACTTCTGCTGTAGTAGCAACAATGTGCAGTACAGCATGGCTGAGGTGTAAATCTGATGCCATCTGAAGTTTTACAGAGACACGGAAGTGCATTTTGCACACGTCTATATCTGTTGCAGATTTAAAGAGATACTACATGCTGGGAGTTAGTTATGGGTGTCTGCAGGTACTGTATACACTGAGGGTATAGAATCCAATAGTTTTCCACCACAGAAGCTGCGGTTTCTTGTCTTCCAACACATTGTCAAATTGTGCGTACTCCTTAGCTACAATATCCATAAAAAGTCCTTGCTGACTGCAAATCACCTGTAGTTTCAATGCAGAGAACGTATATAGACCTTTATGATGGATTTGGGGAAATTAACAATCAACCTTCAGGTTCAGTATACACTGTTCTTAGTGCTGAGATTCTTTCAGGAAACTCACACCTATACATTGTGGAGGCTGGCCCGGACACAGACAGGCGGACACAGATAGTTCACCCAACACACGTTTATTCTGCATATTTACTATTTACAAGGTGACACACACAACCCCAAACTCCCCCAAAGTCCAGGCCTCTATCACGATGATGCCTCTCTTTCTTTAGGCCGCCTCCTTTCCTCTCCTCCCGAGCTCTGTCCTTCGCCACTCCTGACTCAAGCCATCGAATGGAGGGAGGTGGCCCCTTTTATAATCACCCGGACGTGCTCCAGGTGCCTCCCGATAATCTTCCACTGGCGCTCCCCAGTGTGGTGGAAGTACCGGCTGCACACCCAGATGCACTCCGGGTGTCCCTGGTCATCTTCCCCCCAGCACTTCCGGGTGTGGCAGAAGTGCTGAGGACCAGGGCTCTCCAGGCATCGGGGCGCCCCCTGGCGGTGACCACAGGCCCCTATAGGGTTGAGCTTCCAAGCTCAGTTCCCGTGGTCCCCAAAGCCACCAGGGCAGTCGCCCCCTCGTGGTCTGGAGGAGGCGTAAGCCATCAGCCCTCCTCTAGTCCTCCTGGGCGTCCCGGCTGGGTACCACCCCCAGCCACACAACACAAAAAGGATTATTATATATAATTCTTCAGATCTTTGACTGGACTGGGATCTGGTGACTGCAACAGCATAAATTCATTGTCATGTTCCTTGAAATTACTCTGTATTGTTACATACCATGGAAGTTTTCTGACTTACTGTTTGTGATGCCTCAGCTTCCCACCTCATGCTCATGCAAATTTTGGGCAGACATTTTGGGATAGATGCAATTAAAGAAAAGCTAATGTATACTTTTTCGTGATAATACAAAGCAAACTTTCTACATTGTTGTGATTGCATCATGCCACACGAGGTTTGACCACAAAAAGAAGCCATTTTTGGTTAACCTGTTTTTTTTTTCAAATTTGTTATTGAATGAGGTTAAAGGTCGACATTACATAACAACAACATAGCTAAATTGAGTATTATTGTATTCTAACAAGTTCCCCACTGAGAGGTATCACTTTGATGGGCATTGTCATGAAACTTCTCACTGCCAAACTAGTATTTCCCATCTTCAAACAGCATGTGAATGTAACATTATTTGATGATTTATTCGGAGCCTTGTGACATGGAAGTAGTAAAGTCAAAATATTATGTAGTACTAAAACGTTACTCATATTCAGGAACCCATTAAAGACATTAAATACACCATTGCTCTCTGCCATCAATGTGAATCTATCTATCTATCTATCTACTATCTATCTATCTATCTATCTATCTATCTATCTATCTATCTATCAACAAGAACCAGAATACATCAATCCAGGTGATATTTTTCTACCCATCTTATGTTCAATATTTGTATTGCTCCTATTAGCATGTGTGTGACAAACTATTGTATTCAGCTAGTATCTTAAGTACATGAAGCTAATCTCTAAGTTTACACAAGTCAAGTTAGATTCTGAGAGTCTGTTCAGATGTCATGTTTTAGCCCCATGAAGGCTTTGGCTGAATATGATTTTGGACAGTTTGCATACAACTGTGGCACTGTATGCTATCTTATACTTATGATGGCATCAGATATCATACACAATACAAAACCACATACATCTTTTGTATAGCCCATTCCCCATCTGTGCTGCTCATGCTCTCATACAAAATTCACTTGTACTGTACGTGACTACTTGCCTGGTGTTATTGACTTCACCAGGCATGGCTTGCAATTTTGAATCGCCATTCTGCATGGGTTGTACTTGTGTGCATTCACACTCATGCATGAGTATATATATTGTAGCAGATAAGGTCTTTGTCCACCTCTCGGACCCTCAGGTACCACTCTAAACACCAGGTATAAGCACAATAACTATTTATTTTACTGTTATCACGTGCACAAAGCACCCTCCACTCCACACTATTCATAAACAACAATTCACTCTCTCTCAAACAATCCTCCTCGCCCAGACACTTCGCCCTCCTACCTCCCAGCTCAGCTCAGTGTCTGGGCTTTCCCACAGTCCTTTTATACACTCTGACCCGGAGGTGTTCCTGTCCAACAGTCCACAGTTCCTTATTACTTACGGGTCAGGGTAAACAGTCCTTTTCTTCAACCCGGGAGCACGCCGTTTCTTCCTGTCACGTGACCATGACGTACTCCCGGGTTATAGGGCACATAAGAGCCCACGAGCCCTCCTATAGCGACTCCTGGTGGCCCCCAAGGTATCCAGCAGGGCTGCGTATAAAAACTACATAGTCCATGAGGCCCTGCTGGAACTCGGGGCACGTCCACGCTGTTCGGAGAGCTCCTCCTGGCGGCCTGGGGGTGAGGGCCGGAGTAAGAAGCCGGCAATCCACCACAATATAATATATATATATATATATATATATATATATATATATATATATATATATATATATATATATGTTGTCATATCATATAAAGGCAACATTCTACCACTTTTCTTGTGAAAACTGGGGCAAAACTTATTTTGACAGTCTTGCAGGGGTAATGAGTTGCAATTTTTAGCTCATCCCTCTTAGCTCCCAAATCAGCCTTGTTGATTTCTTCTGCAGTTTCCCTAGGGTTGCTATGTCATGTCTGTAAAATGGAGACCAAAACTCTAACTCTACACAAGTACTGTTGCATTTTACAGCTTAAGCATAATTTCCCATGACTTGTACTCCACACATTGTGATATATAACTAACATCCTATTTCTCTGTGATGTGCACTGTACTACAGCTGTGCAGTACACTGGTAATGAAAAAGATCTAAATTAACAAATTTTTGAAATGGTACTATACAAGCATTATGCACAATTCAGTAATTTTACTCAATGTGAGTGAAATTGCTTTACGCATTCTTTTTTGAAAAGTAATCTCTGTGTCTGCATAAAAAGGCATTGTGAGCACAAAGTAGGCATGCTGATCTCTGCAAGAGGTACTGCATCTTTGTGACTAGCAGAAAACCAAATCACATAGTTGAGCTTTGTTACATAAGTTTTAACATTAATTTTGCAATATATTTTGTGAAAATTATGAAGCTATCCATTATTTCAGCTAAGTAAGCTAGAGCTGATTAAGCTAAGTTAAGCTATCCACACTGGTGGATGCCTCTTACAGGAGTTCTCTCTCTCTCAATTTTTTTTTTTAAATGGGACAGCTTTCTTTTTTATGATTATTAACCAGTTTATTTAATCATTATTAATATTAAGTTTTGGCCTCTGGCTTGTTAGTTTTAATCTTACATGAATTATTAAATCAAAGATATACTGATGTCATCACAGATGAAGACCTGAGAAGTTGGCCTATATCAAATGCCTTTTGGATTAATTGTGAACTCGAAAGTTATTACAGAATGTGCGAGAAGGATCAGAAGGATAGGATGGCTACCTATGTGTGTAGCATGTGAAAATTTAAGAGACTTGTATGAGAGAATGTAAAGTGGGACATATGAAATGTTCCTGTACTCCTCTGGTAGAACTGTGATCACCACTGTCTGTTGTACCCTATAGTATGACCAGCTCATTTGAAGATGGAAAGAATATAAAGCAAGGCTAACAGTGTGGTGTAAAGTACTAAGAACTGGCCTGTCTCCATAAATGTGGAATGTTCAGTTAATTTTAAATAAATTGCATGATCTTTTATATGTCATGGCAAGCTACAGTGAGTTAAATGTTTTGTCCAGTCGTCTGCCTGGGGAGATAACTTACATCATCCTGATTAATGTTTACTAACTCAAGAACAGAAATGATCAACTCTGTACTAATATCCTAATGAATGAATCATTCTGGCCGTAGAATGCTGTTGACTTAGAGGTTAGGAGCATACACTGAGTCAGTGCATTGCCGCACCCATCACATGACAAATAAACTCAGGATCCCAGAATAGGACCCGAGTGCAGCCATGAAACGGGTGACACCTCAGCACCACACTAGTTCAGGTGGAATGGGACAGTGTGAGGTTTTTTATGGTGGCTGGACTGCCAATTCTGCCACCAACCCCCAGGTTTTTCATTGCAGGTTGGAGGGCCTGTTTGCAGGGCTGGATGAAGATTAACGTCATACCCAGGACGGAGCAACTGCAGGTTAAACGCCTTATGCTCAGGGGCCCAACACAGTAGAATCACTTCAGCCTTCTTATGGGATTTGAACCAGCAACCTTCCGATTACCAGTGCAGATCCCTACATCAGAGCCACCACTCCGCTGCTGTTGACTTAACCTGGGGGAAATTGAAACAACCAAACTTCAATTGGCATCTTAAATATGAGGACACAACAATCTGCACTTGCGCTATTCTAACGTCAATGCCTTTAAATGTAAATGTGCAGTACAACTGGGGAAATCTGGCCAAATTTTACTCTCTCCCTCAAGCCAGTGATTGACAGAAGCAGCTGTCTTATTCAAGTCAGAATGTTATATGTATTTTGGGAGATTGTTGTTTGTTTGATACAGTATATATATTGTAAGTGAAACACAGCCTAAAGATAAAGGTTAGGAGCACCCACAGGCGAACCCCATATAATAAATGACAAAATAATAAACACAATTTTAATGTGTATGGAGAGAAACATCTTTCCAGGTGCTAGATTATCATTAGATTGGGGAAAGATGGCAGTAGTGCTAGCTATTAACACTAGAATCCCAAAGCCTACGAAAAAAGTCGTAATGCCAGGCCACCTTAAATTACTTTGCACCTCTTTATCAGCGTCTTTGTTTTGCAAATGTGTCAATCAGCACCTGCAGCAGGCAGCCTGTTATCCCATCCCCCCATCAACACAGCTGAAGTGAAACACAAAATTCTCATAGCACAAGTCTTTATCTGAGTATGAAGTGCCTGGATTGTATAAGATAAATAATATATTGTTATTTGGAAGACATACATTTCATGTGTGTTCCATGTCTGCAACAATCTGGATAAATGAAGGTGACAGGTAATGTGAGGCAAGAAATGTTGAACACATAACTAAAACAGAAACTTTTTTCATGTTTTAAATTTTGAGTTATGTACTCAAAACGGAAATATGGGGAAGACCCATGATCAAACCTGCAACCTCTTGATTTAGGGGCTGCCATTCTTACCTCTAACTCACCCATGCAATTGATAAATGAAATTTGGTTTTAAATATTGACATCAACATATAAATTGAACAATTTCTTTTTCTTTGGTTAAATTCTTGAATAAAGGCAGTTATTTTGTTACACCTTTTGTGAAAGTATTTATTTGATATTTGAACTTCAGTCTTCATACATTATACATTTCACGTCAACATTTTATCAATTATTACTATCACATGAAAAAGTTTCTGTTTTAGTTGTGTGTTCAACATTTCTTTCCTTGCATTTTCTGTCATCCTACATTTATTCAGATCATTACAGAAATGTATGCATTCCAAATAACCATATATTATTTACCCTATGCAACTCAAGGCACCTCACACCCAGATAAACAGACTTGAGCTGGGAGAACTTCAGCTGCGTTGATGGGGGATGGGATAGTAGGCTGCTTGCTGCTTGTGCTGATTGACACATTTGCAAAACAAAGACACTGATGAAGTGGTATGAAGGAATTAGAGGTGGCCCAACATTATGACTTTTTTCGTAATCTTCAGGGATTCTAGTGTTAAGTCAGTGACATGGAAGGGGAAGGCCAAGGAGCCCTTGAACTGGAAGTGATGTCATGTACCAATGAGATGTTTGTTTCTGGACCTTCAGAAGGAAATAGAGGAGAAGCATTACAAGAGAGTGCCTACCCTTGTCTCAGGGTGAAATTACAAGTTGACAAGTCCTGAAGTTGACTCCTAGGCATACACGAGTGATAACATGACCCCCCCCCCCCCCCCCCCCCCCCCACACACACACACACACACACCACCACCAATTCATCCTGAAGTTGACTCCTAGAGATACGAAAACATTGAGTGATATATAGATTCAACTCTCATGGCAAAGGAGGTAGGGCAGCAACACAGGAGCTGACATTCGGCTTGTTTTAGGTTATGAAATGAATTTGTCTCTTTTTCAAAAGTTTAAACTGTGCTCCTGACAAGACAGAGATGACAGTTCTGTCTCACAATTAAAAGAATGCAAACATATCTTCCTTTTCAAAGGAGTGCGCGTCAGGAGACAGAGAACAAAGCAAGCAGTCAAAAAAAATCAATAGGGCTTTTTGGCTTTTAAGTATGCAAAGCACCGCCGGTACAAAGCTGTTGAAGGCGGCAGCTCACACCCCCTCTGTCAGGAGCAGGAAGAGAGAGAGAGAGCCACAGAAAAACAAAGTCAAAAATCAATACGTTCCCTTTGAGCTTTTAAGTATGCGAAGCACCGTGCAGCATGTCCTTCAGGAAGCAGCTGCACACAGCCACCCTGCTCACACCCCCTACGTCAGCGCGAGAGAGAGAGAGAGAGAGAGAGAGAAAGTAAGCTGGGTAGCTTCTCAGCCATCTGCCAATAGTCCCTTGTATGAAATCAACTGGGCAAACCAATGAGGAAGCATATCTGCATTTTTATCCTATACTACAACATCAGGAGCAGAACTTTTTGTTAGTTTGAGGGCTGTACAATGAGATTTTCAGATGTCTGATATGAAGTAACTTCCCTGAACAAGTCTAAGTTAAAAGGTGTCCCTTGGTCCTTTAGGACTTCCTTTGGGATGCCTTCTCTTGCGAAGACCACCAGTTCTTGTGCAATATTTTTAGAGTTGGCCTGTCTCAAAGAGATGGCCTCTGGGTATCAGGTAGCATATTTGCATATTCGACCAGGACCAGAATGAACTTACAATGTCTACTCTGATCCGCTCAAATGTGATATCTATCAGAGGCCCGGAACAAGAAGAGCGTAGTCCTTCCAAAGAATCTGCCACATTAGACGTACCAGGCAGGAACTACAAAAACGGCAAACCTCCTTATTGATTCCAGACCAATAAAAGTGGAGCTTCATTCACTGTATGAGCTGGGGGAGTGATCGCACCCCTACAGGTTACGGACACTCCTCCAAAAATACGCTGAAAGAATATCTTCACATTGCTCCCTTGCTTGCTGGGCTTACTTGTGGCTGATCTATCACACGATCCGCGCGGTACATCGCATACTTAAAAGTCCGAACAGCACTTGTCAGTTTTTGATTGTTTGTTTTTCTCTCTCTCTCTCTCAAACATTCCCTGCCCCTGATGTGCACTCCTTTGAAGAGGAAGATATGTTTGCATTCTTTTAATTGTGAGACGGAACTGTCATCTCCGTCTTGTCAAGGAGCACATTTAAACTTTTGAAAAAGAGACATATGTTTGTTTGCAGTGTTTGAATAAACTTCCTGTCTCTATAGCCTCCTGTGTTTCTGTGCAAATCTGTGACTCAAGCGTGACAAATGGTACCAGGAGTGGTTGCACAGATGAACGCCAAACAGTTGTTTCAGATCGCTCAAAATGTCCCGCTTCCTCCTGACCCGGAGGATGATCCGATTCCTGCTGTACCTGATAATTCCAAGGATGTGCTGACGAAGATGGGTCCTTCCGATGACCCAGAGATGTTTCTTTTGGCTTTTGAACATGTGGCGACTTTGCTGGGATGGGACAAATGAAACTGGGCTGTCATCGTCACCCCTTTTTTGTCTGAGGATGCCTTAATTGCTTTACGGAACGTGCCTCACGATAAACTCAGCGATTATGATTTCTTGAAACAGCAGGTTGTTTTAGGAAAAACTACAAGCTTTCTGTTTAAAGGTTTTGAGCTTCATGATTGGAAACTGAACATGGACGGTCCCATTCGTGCGCAAATTCAAGATTTGATTCAAAAAAGTTCACTGCTGGTTTGAGGGAAACGAGATGGAGCGCGTTGTGGAAAAGGTTGTTATGAATATACTGCTGGCAGGGATACCTGCAGTTCTCTGAGATGAATTCCTTCATCATGATGTTGAATCGTTGATGATCATAGCCAGACATTTGGAGGGTTCTCAAACCGCTTGAAGAAAAAGCGGTGGATTTGATGCTCCTTATGCTGTTCCGCAGCCTCCGAGAGATCACCCAGGGAATGCTCGTTGCTTTTAATGTGCTGTTAAACCTGAAAATCAGGTTTACTCAGGAAGACCACCAAGGGATCAGGCTGTTAATGTAGCACCCATGTCTGGGGAGGCAGGAGGCCGTGGACATCGCGACAGTGGAGCTGAACGAAGATGCTTCCGTTGTGATCAACCCGGTCACTTGGTGAGGGAATGTCGCCTATCCCCTGCTCAATCGATGGAAATTGGTCTCGCCAAGGTTTGTTGCTCCCGTGTTCCTTATTCCTCGGATAAAAAGGATGGCTTTGTGATCTCGGTGAAGTTGGGGGGGCCATTATTGGACTCAGGAAGTGACCTTTGTATTGTCAGACGGGACTGTCTTGACGACAGGTACCTGTGTAACATTGAAACTGTAAACAAACGTTGTGTACATGGAGATGTTAAAGACTATAAGACATTGCTTCTTCCTTTAACATACAAGGGTCAAAGTTTGGTCTGCTGTTTCAGACTCCTGCCCCTGGCCCTTACTGATCGGCAGGAGGAATGCCTTTTTTCCTAGACTCATGACCGAATATCGGCCACCAGTCAGTGAGCCCCGTGTCAAACTTAGCAGGGGGGGAAGAGGAAGAACTGGTGGCTGTTGAGGAAGATCTTGAGCCCTGTTTAGATATCGAACCCGAAGTGGCTGTTGGGGAAGTTCTCGAGCCCAGACTAGATATTGAACCCGCTATCTCTCCAGCGAGACTGAGGGAGACAACCCCAATTAACCAGAGCGGCTGGCTGGCCCTTTTACAACTTCTCAACTTGCAAATGCCTCCGAACAGGAACTGAGCACTGGCGAGCAGATGGATTTTGTGCGCTTGCAGCATGTCGATAGCTCATTAGAATATGCATTTAAACAGGCTCGCTCTGCTAGTGACTCTTATTACCAAGAGCGTGAATCCAGGGGCTTAAAAACCCCGCACTTTCTTGAGAAAGACGGCTACCTTTTTAGAGTGATATCAGATCATTTAGTCGGGGAATTTATTGAACAGTTAGTTGTGCCTGAAGTACATAGGGAAATTCTTTTACAATGAGCTCATTCTCACATCTTGGGTGGGCACCTGGGGGCTGACAAGACTAGAGAACGTTTATCAAAACGATTTTATTGGTTGAATATTGGGAAAGATGTGGAGCGATTCTGTACTTCTTGTCCTGATTGCCAGTTCGTTTCTGCTTATAAACCTCCTCGGGCTCTCCTTTCTCCTATGCCTATTTTGGAAGTCCCCTTCCAACGGGTGGGATTAGATATAGTAGGCCCTCTACCTAAGACTAAAAATGGGTATCAATATATGCTTGTGTTGGTTGACTATGCAACACGATATCCGGAAATGGCTGTTTTAAAAAAAGCCAATACCCCAACTGTAGCCAAAGCTTTGTGTGAGATTTTCACTCGTATTGGCATCCCTACAGAAATTTTAACTGATATGGGCACACCTTATACCTCTTGCATGATGAAACAATCGCGTGACAGCTTTGCTATTAAGAAATTGAGTACCACTGTTTACCATCCACAGACGAATGGTTTGACCGAACAATTTAACAAAACTTTAAAACAGATGATCAGGCGAGTCGCTCATGACAATCCAACGTCTTGGGACTCTGTCCTGCCTTTTATTATGTTTGCGGTGTGGGAATCGCCACAGGCATCCACTGGCTTGAGGCCATTCGAGTTGTTGTTTGGCAGACGTCCGTGAGGCGTCCTGGATGTTGTACGAGAGGAATGGACAGGATTTGGGACAACAGCTCACGGGCCGAGCTTTGCAGAACAGATAATTTTGTTGCAAGAAAGAATTTCTAAATTTTCTTCTATTGCTGTGGAGCATCAGTGACATGAGCAGGAAACTCAGAAACGTCTTTACGATAGGCGCTGTAAGCTCCATGAATTTAAACCTGGTGATCGTGTTCTAGTACTGTTTCCATCTGACCCACACAAATTCCTAGCGAAATGGCAGGGCCCTGCCATTTTTGAGGAACATATGGGGCCGGTGATTTACAAGGTTAGAATACCGGGCCGGCGCAAACCATTCCAGATTTTACATGTTAATCTCTTGAAGGAATGGCATGACCCAGAGACAGTTTACACTTCTTTGCCTGCTGTCTCTCAGACTGATGTTGCCATTGGTGATGATTTGTCTGACTCGCAAAAGACAGAGTTATCTTTGATTGAACGGAACACTGATGTTTTTTCAGACTTACCAGGTGTGACTAATCTTGCAGAACATTAAATCACTACTCAGCCCGATGTTAGGGTGCAGATGCGCCTGTATAAGATTCCAGAAGCACGATGGAATATTGTGGTGCAAGGAAGTCAAAAAGATGCTGACATTGGGTATAATTCGTGAAAGAAAAAGTGACTGGTGCAGTCCAGTCATATTAGTCCCACAACAAAACAGCACAGTTCGCTTCTGTATCGATTTCAGGCACTTGAATAAAGTCTCAAAAGTTGATGCTTATCCAATGCCCCATGTTGACGAACTGTTGGAAAAACTGGGTCAGGCATCCTATATCTCCACACTGGATCTCACGAAAGGTTACTGGCAGGTGCTTCTCGAGGCTGACAGTTGTGAAAAAGCAGCATTTGCGACTCCTGACGGATTTTATGAATTTACTAGACTCCCATTTGGTCTTCATGGCACGCCTCTAACTTTCCAGCGTGTGATGGACCAGGGGCCTCATGTATAAACAGTGTGTACGCACAAAAATGTTGCGTAAGAACATTTCCATGTTCAAATCATAATGTATAAAACCTAAATTTGCCGTAAAGCCATGCGCATTTCCACGGTAGCTCATACCCTGTTGTACGCAAGTTCTCTGCTCGGTTTTGCAGACTGGCGGCATCCAGTGTCAAAGCAGTGCTACTGTCCCTGTGTGGTTATCCTTTCTTTTTTAGCTCCACATCCCTGATGCGGCCTTATAAATACACTGAAATTAACCGCATATTGTTTATTAGTTTAAGGCATCTGATTGTAATTAACCTGTAACAATATAATGGTCCACAGGATGGTCAAACTATTCCAAATACCATAACTGCTTTAGCGTTGTTATTTTCACTGCACCTTCTCCTTCTTCTTTCAGCTGCTCCCGTTAGGTGTTGCCATATCGAATCATCTTTTTCCATATTACTCTCACTGCACCGCTCGGCGTATTTATATCACTGTATCGGAGTGTGAAACACAGCTGTACAGCAGGTGATCAGAAAGAGAATTATCAGTATAAAGCATCAGCCGTGCTGTCTATTGAACTGCTCTTATATGACAAAATGCTTCAGCCTTTCCTGCACTGACCTCGCAGTTCAGAAACAGTTTCATCCCAAGAACTCTAAACGCACTTAATCAGTCCATCAAGTGCTCCTTGTAGAACTGTTTGTACTTATAAGTACAACTACTTCACTGTAAACTTGCGTTACAGTTATAATATTGCACAACCTGAGCCACTTAATAAAGCGTGTATTTACATATGATGACGATATCATTTTTAAGATGAAATGCAACAAAATATGTTTATTATATTATACAGATAAAACTTAACTTTAACTACACGGTGCCGCAGTGCTAGCGAGCCGCTCCGTTCACGGATTGTTCCTGCCTCGCACTGTATTCTTGCTGGTGCTGACACGACACTGAAAGGATAGATGGATAGAATAATTAAACACGTACTACGAAGATATTTCGATGTTCCTTAAAAGTTTTGAATAATCAGCGTTCTAAGCTTACAGATGGCTTAACATGTATTACAGAGCTGATTGTGTGGCGATTGGATATTTGTAGAAAGAAAAATAAGGACAGGAATTAGAGGTTAGTATGTTTGAAAAAGACAGTACTGCTACAATAAAGTATTTCATTGAAGGTCAAGCATGGCGCAGCAAGCATCTTGCGTGAGACATAAACAATCACTGCGCCACCGTGTTCCCATGTTTAATAACATGCTTTAACTCCTATCATCATGAAAATGATATCACATCTACATCTCAGTATTTTAATTATTCAGAGAGCTGTAATATTACGAATGTAATGGATTCTGTGTCCTGTCGGAGGAAGAGAAAGCCCGGAAGCACATAGTGATTCACACACATAGAGCACATAGAAGATCAAATACAAAACAAAGCATTTAATGTGCTACTTTAGTTACGATGGGATTGAGAAACTAGTAAATTAAACGATTTTAAGTTGAAGTTTATGATGTTCTACTTTAATGACAAAATAAACTACATGATTAAAGTGGAAATTTAGAGATTAAAGTTGACATTTCATGCTTTTCCCACCATTGTGTGCCTTTTTGTTTCTCTGTACCCTAATAAGCTTTCATATGACACTCAGATGGTGGGCTATGACTCTCCTTTTCACGGCCACTTTGATATTTGATAACTTCTTTTTTATTTCGGGCACTGTGTGACTTTGTGAACTTGAGCTTTTGAGTTTCTCCGACACTCTATATCACTCGATCAACTTCCTTTTGTTGTTTATACCAATGTTTAAACCAACAAATAGTAAGTTTTTCCTTGCCTCCACTTGGTATTCACTGGAATTCTTCTATTTTCCCTTGTGATGGATGGCCGGCGTTTCAGTCTGGTCAGGACGTCCCTGAACAGAAAGAAGGAGGAAGAGCAGGCTTTTTAGGACACTACCACCCCCGGGACACTAGATGGCAGTTCCCCTGGACGGAAATGGTTTCCCAGATTCCCTCAGGGCATCATGGGACATGGAGTCCATTTCCTCAGCCCTGTTGGGTGCTGCCATGGGGAGCTCACAAGGAACCTGGGGACTCCTACTGTTATTACGACCCGGAAGTACTTTGGAGGCACGAGGATGGAAGCCCGCAGTACTTCCGGGCTACTTGAGGAAGGATGATGTGGCATTTGACACGGAGAAGGAACACTTCCGGGTTATAGACTATTTAAAGTACTTTGGAAAACCCAGCAAGGAGAGCCAGAGTTGGGTGGTTGGGTGACTAAGCTGCTGGGAGTGGAGGATTGTTATTGTATTGATTATTGTTTAGTATTGTGATTATTATTGGAGAATTGTGGAGTGTGCGGTGCTTTGTGCACTTTATTGAAAGAAAAATACTAGGTCTTCTTGGTGCTTTTTTAAAAGTGTGTCTTGGACGTCTGTCTGGCGTCCACACCCTCTTGCTTTTGCATTTGTCTTTTCACAGAAGGCTGAGCTTAAGGGCTATATATATTGATTTGCATATTCAAAGAGGCATAATTCTGGGAGGAGTTGGGGCGGGACAGAAAGTGCGTGCACGTGCGTTACTTTTCACACTGACCGGGATTTATGGAGCGGAAGAATGTGGAAGTTGCCATTCGCACAGATTTATGCATCTGTATTTTTTTGTGCGTAAGCACATTTCCGCTTTTGTGCTTACATCATGTTATAGTGCGAATTCTACGCATGCCGTTATGCATGAGATCCCAGATCTTGCGTCATCATTTCGAGTATTCCGGGGCGTATCTCGATGATGTCGTGATTTTCAGTAATGATTGGCAAACACATTTAGAACGTCTCCAGGCTGTCCTTGAAAGCTTAAGACAGGTTGGTTTGACAGCTAACCCTAAGAAGTGTAAGTTGGGTATGTCTGAGACTCATTATCTGGGCTACTCCATGGGCAGGGGTTTACTCCAACCTCAATTCAGAAAAGTGGAAGAGATGCTTGCTTATCCACGACCAGAAACACAGAAACAAGTACGTGCCTTTCTGGGGCTTGCTCATTGTTACAGAAGATTCATCCCTGATTTTGAAAATAAGGCTGCTCCTCTTTCAGATCTTACTAGAGGCAAGAAGAACCACCCTGTTGTATGGACAGACGTTTGTGAACGTGCCTTTTGTGATTTGAAAACTGCTTTGTCTTCTTATCCAGTTCTGCAGAATCCTGACTTCTCCAAGGATTTTGTTCTACAGACGGACGCAAGTGCATTTGGTGTAGGCGCCATCCTGTCCCAGGTTTTTGATGGGGAAGAGCATCCTATCACATTTTTGAGTAGGAAATTGCTTCCTAGGGAGCATAATTATTTGACTATTGAAAAAGAATGCTTGGCGATTAAATGGGCTGTGGAAGCGCTTCGTTATTATATATGGGGTCGAAATTTCACGCTCCACTTCAGTGGTTATACCGTCAGAAGGATACAAACTCTCGTCTCATGAGATGGGTTTTGGGTTTGCAACCTTACAGTTTTATAGTGAGGCATCGACCCGGCTCTGAACATGTTAATGCTGATGTCCTGTCATGCTTGTTTGAGCCTGGTTTGGAGTGTTGCTTGACTCACGAAAATGTGAATAATGCTGAGGAAGATATGTTTGCATTCTTTTAATCGTGAGACGGAACTGTCTTCTCCGTCTTGTCAAGGAGCACATTTAAACTTTTGAAAAAGAGACATATGTTTGTTTGCAGTGTTTGAATACAGTTCCTGTCTCTATAACCTCCTGTGCTTCTGTGGAAATCTGTGACCCAAGTGTGACAATTCTAGTGATTTATTGGAGAAGAGGTGGGCTCCTAAGAGGTGGGTGTGTGTGAGTATGCGAACCTGCCACCAGCAGACTCTTAGCACTAACAAGTACGACCCCACCTCACCGTTGTACTCTGATACCCGATATAATAGATTACAAAATATGTTACAAAGTGCGAGCCCTGGTATGGTTTGCACGGTCCTTTTAACATCTATGAGGATGACTGGGATTTTGGCAAATTTCAGGGAATTGTTATTCCTGTTACTTTTGGAAGTCTGTCAACATCTTCACATGTATAAATTTCAGAAAAATGCACAGTGAAAGCCTTTGCTACTTTACAGTCTGTATATTCAGGCTCTTATTCCTCTACTGTTCCTAATACTACTTCTCTACAACTGCCTTATTAGGATATTAGCTTTCCTAATATCCTTTTTTACTGATACTACTATGTTCTCATATGCCCCATGTTTAGCCCTGTAGCTATTAATCTTATATATCTTATACAGCTGTTTTTTTTCTTTTATTAACTTCTTTTTTATATGCTTATTTATCTACCTTGGAGTTTTCTTTAATTTCTTATTGCTTCTAAATTTTGGGATAAATTTATTTTGCATTATACTGTATGTAAAACTCTTTTAAACCTGCTTCTTATTTCCTCAACTGTATTACCACTTAAAAGTCCCAATTTATCTTATTTAGGTTTTGTTGCATCTGCTCAGAATTTGCCCTATCAAAATAAAATTTAACTGTAAATATGCACCCTGACAAAACCTAGTGAAATGCTCCTTCAACAAAACAGGTAGCCGTTTCAGCAGCAGATGGACCAGGAACACAGGGATACTAGGTGGTGCTAGAGGTACTTGTAGCCACATGGCTCTGTATCAAAAGAAGGACACAGTAAAATAAGTCATTTTGAGGCTTCTCCTGATGTGAATCCGTGATGGGGTTTAAAATAGTCTCATGGCCAATGTGGAGTTGGCAAGCTGGGACAAACACTTGAATGGTGAAAGGAGAAGTTTTACAAGAGACTGGGTGGGGTGGAGCAAATGGAGGGGCACAGAATGTTTAGTGCTTCTTGCAACATGCAAGCTGGATAAACCATTGCACGTGGCAGAGAGCGGCCCAACAACTGTGTAGGCACCTTGCAGGTTGTATGTTTATTGTGTACATTATGTTCATTTATTACTTAGAGTCTTTCTTTATACAATATAGCACTCACATCTTAATTTCATTTGTGTAAAAAGTGCATAATTTTTGTAAAGCTGGTCTTTTTGGTATTAACTTACAAACAAACATTCATAAGCTGCAGGAATATAAAAATTAACATGGTATATAACCTTTGTGCTAAGTTATAGGTCAAAATACAGTAACACAAGAAACATTTTGCACACATACAGAAAAAAAATAGTACACGCTGCCTAATATTGGTTAACAAGTCTATCTCAGTCTATTTTCAGCTCTTTTGTTTAGATTAAATAGCTATGTTATGCTTTAATTTTATTTTGCTGTCCAGTATAAGAAACTTTAAGGATTAAAGCACACCGCTAAGTCATAGTGATATTGTAATCACAAATAATTTCAGTAATTTATGGAATCAAATTTAGGCTTTGTTGCTATGTGAAAATCAGAACACCTTCTGGTAAAAATCAAAGAGATCTTTCTAACTTGTAGAATATGTCTAATATGCATTGGAAAAGATCACTACAAAAAATATTGCAATCATGAGTAAGTAACTTAGCATTAAAAACAATGCAAGTTACAAGATTTAGACCTTTGTGGACCCTCTTAAAATGTTGTATAATTCAAAATATATTTTAACATTTAAACTGGACCATGTTTCATGCTGTATGCTTCTCAGATATTTAATAATGGACATGCGTTAAAATACCAATAAAGTGGAACTGCTCCTAAATTAAATCAAGCTCTTACAGTAAGGTGGGAGCTGTAAATATGGTATAGAAATACTACTTTATTTTCAAAATATGTGCTTATCATTATAACACTGAAAATCAGTAAACATTTACAAACATAATATCAACTACTATATGGAGAGATGTTGCAGTCAAAGTGTAACACTCAGAGAAGTTGAATTAAATTAAAGGTAACCCAACAGTAAAAAGTAAAAACAAATTCAGCATGCAAGTAAGTAAGGTTAAAATAAATAAAATGATATTCTCAGCTATGTGAAATTGCACCATAACTTTCTTAAGAAGTAAAGTACAGTACATTTAATATTTATTTTATTTTACATTCATTATCGTGTAATAAGAGGAACTGAAATTAAATTGAAAGAAATTATTCACATATGTAAGATTGTGGTCAAAGTTGCTTTCATCTTTCTAGTTGTAGTTTACTATAAAATTAATTTTCAATACAGGCTTTACACACTTTCCAAAGCTAATATTACTTACCCCATGTACTTTGTAGTGATGGGGGGAAAAAAACTTGTCTCATGTTTTCATGCAGATTGGAGAGAAAAAACTTTATAATAGAAGCCAATAGTGGTCAGTGCTATATATCATGAAAAAAAGGTGAAAAACGTCCATGGTTAAAAGTAAAGAAAATCTAACTTGTGCTGCACAATCCACATTTGAATTATCCAGTAGTATACGCAAATCGTGCAAAATATGTGCTTTTTTGCTAAAGTATTTTTAAATAGATACTTCTGGAATAATTAGTGCACATCTTACACATGAATCTAAAGATTCACTGGCTTACCTATCTCCCTCATTTGTTGGTCAAGAGTCCTGTCTTTAATTCAAACAGTCAATCCCATGACTAAAATGTATGCCGAAAAATGAGCCGTACTTAAAAAAATTACACCACCAATGTGATCACTATGAAGCAATTTTTTTGTGGTGAAAACAAAAGAATGTGTAGCCAAAATGGAAAAGTTCCGCTTGTTCTATATTAACCACTTTTATTTTAGGACCATAGGTCCACAAGTTTTACTAGTACAGAAAATAGAAATTAAGCAACAGAAATGTAAATGGCAAACCAGGTGAATTTCAGGATTTGCGAGAGTTAAAATCCTAAATATCTCAAAACCACAGCAACATAGGGAAAAACAAAACTGTGAGTCATAAAACATACTATAGTAATGCCAATTCTACAATATTCCCTAAAAGTTTTTTAAACAAATAATTTGTTATTTCATGGTGGTTTTATTTATATTATCAAGTTTGGGACACAAAGTTGCACAGGAGAGCACCAAAGGTTTTCCAAGTAGTAAAAACTTTATTGCTTTTCCGGCAGATAAAAACCGAAGTCTCTTTCAGTGGTGATCCAGCCTCACTAGGAACACCTGTCAAACCTGATGCATCAGCTTCAATTCCTCCACAAAAGAACACAAAGTCTTCTTCATCAAGGGGGAAACAGCGGACCAGAAACAGTGGCTGGAGCAGGAGTCTGGGGGAAGAGAGACCGGAAAGTGAGAACTCAGGACATCCGTGTCTGGGGCCTCATGCATAATGGCCTGCGCAGAATTCACACTAAAACATGGCGTACAGACAAAAGTGGAAATGTGCATATGCACAAAAAAAATTCAGATGCATAAATCTGTGCTTACGCCAACTTCCATGTTCTTCCGCTCCATAAATCCCGGTCTAAGTGAAATGTAACACTTGTGCACACACCTGCCGCCCCTCCCAGACTCCTCCCAGAATTATGCCTCTTTGAATATGCAAATCAATATAAATAGCCCCTTATGTTTTGCTTTCTGTGAAAAGACAATGGCAAAAGCATGGAGGAAAATAAGAATTTCAGTGAATACCAAGTAGAGGCAAGGAAAAACATACTATTTGTTGGTTTAAGCAGTGATATAAACAAAAAAAGGATATTGATCGAGTAATAGAGTGGCGGAGAAACTCGAAAGTTCAAGTTCAGAAAGTCGCAAAGTGCCCGAAATAAATAAGAAGTTGTCACATATCAAAGTCGCCGTGAAAAGGAGAGTCATAGCCGACCCTCTGAGTGTCATATGAATGCTTATTAGGGTACAGAGAAAAAAAAAGGCACACAATGGTGGGAAAAGCATGAAATGTCAACTTTAATCTCTAAATTTCCACTTTAATCATGTAGTTTATTTTGTCATTAAGTGATCAGATGTCAAAGTCACAGTGAAAAGGCAAGTTGTAGCCCACCGTCTAAGTGTCACATGGAAGAGTATTAGGGTACAGAAAAAAGAAAAACAAAATAGGGACACAATTGAAAAAAATGCCCAAATGTCAACTTTAATCCTGAAATTTCCACTTTAATCACATAATTTATTTTGTCATTAAAGTAGAACGTCATAAACTTCATCTTAAAATCGTTTAATTTACTAGTTTCTCAGATCCCATCATAACTACTGTAAAGTAGCATGTTAAATGCTTCGTATTCTATATGTTCTTTTATGTGCTCTATGTGTGTCAATCACTATGTGCTTCTTAAATGGGCTTTCTCGTCCACTGACAGGACACAGAATACATTACAATCATGATATTACAGCTCTCTGAACAATTTAAATATTAAGATGTAACGGCCGACCCCTTTACCCAGCC